>NC_056726.1:1852023578-1852323578 GCF_019279795.1 Protopterus annectens
CCCCAGCCATAAACAAACTATACAATAGAAGGAGGAAGCTACTACATGATAGAGCAAAATCCCAAAAAGGGAAGGCATCTCTGATCAGTATTAGCAAAAAACTACGGGCACTCATAAAATCGTCTAAGGCCAGCTTTGAGAGAAAAATTGCACAGGACACTAAGGATAATCACAAGGCTTTCTTTACTTATGTTAGGAACCTGGGTGGGAATTCCCAGATATGCTCAGAATTAGTCCAAAATGACAAATAATACACCAAACCCACAGACATTGCCAACATCCTAGCTGACAGGTTCACTGCAAACTTCTCCCCCCCCTCCCCACCAAAAGGGCAAATATCTATCCCAGCAGAGTGCTGCCCCCTGACATCTCAGATGCTCAGGTAAGAGCCGCCCTCTCCAAAGCAAAAAACACAGCATCAATGGGACCAGACAGTGTCCCGGGCTGCGTCCTACATGAACTCCAAGAAGAGCTAAACCCACACATAAAACTACTGTTCAATCTCAGCCTTACTACAGGATATGTACCCAAAGAGTAGCGTACAGCAACGGTGGTGCCTCAACAGATCCTGGAAACTATCGCCCCATAAGCCTGACTAGCTTGGTCTGCAAAGCTATGGAAAGGATCATCATGGACCTTATAAATAAAGATATTGGGGACCTACAGACACTGGATCCTACCCAGTTTGGCTTTGTTAAGGGCAGATCCTGCCTCTTAAACCTGGTCGATTTCTTTGAAACAGTCACCAAGGCCATTGATGAGGGGAAGGTGGTCCACACAGCCTACCTGGACCTCGCAAAAGCCTTCGATACAATACCCCACTCGGGCATTATAGATAAGATCACCAGCTTAAATATAAACCCCTATGTCACTAGATGGGTTGCAAACTGGCTCAAGGACAGAACCCACATGGTTAGAATTGCTGGAGCCATGTCAGACTCCAAACCAGTTACAAGTGGCGTCCCACAAGGCTCAGTCCTGGGACCTCTCTTGTTTGGTATATATTTCTCAGAGGTACAGGCCAACACGGAAGGACTGTGGCTGACCAAGTTCGCAGATGACTGCAAACTGGGCGCCATAATCGACTCTCCAGCCGACACAAGCATCCTCCAAAAGGGCCTCATAGAAACAGACAACTGGTGCCAGAGCCATGGCCTCAAGCTAAAAGCCCAAAAAGTGTATAGTCACCCCCTTTGGCAAAAACAAAGTGCCCACAAATTACCACATAAGTGGTAAACCATTAAGTACGGAAGAAGCAATTAGGGACCTGGGGACCCAAGTTGATAGCAATCTCTCATTTGACAACCACGTGGCCAAAGTGGTTAGAAAAACATTTTATATAGCCCACCTAATCATGAAGGGATTCACATCTAGATCAGGAGAGGTCATCGTGCCTCTTTACTCATCCCTCATCAGGCCCATAATTGAGTACAATGCCCCTTTTGGGATGTACCTTACCAGACACCTGCAGCAACTGGAAAGACCCCAAAAGTACCTCACCAAGAGGATCAAAGGGCTCAAACAGATGCCATATGCTGCCCGGTTAAAGAAACTCCAGCTCTACTCAGTGGCATACTGCCTGCTCAGAGGCGATCTGTGCCTGACGTATAAAGCCATGTCCAACCCGGAATTAATGGACATGCTGCACCTCAGAAAATCCAAATCCCATCGAGCTACGCGACTGAGAGACTTGAACCTCAGCACTGAAATAAATAGGACATGCTTGAGGGACAGATTCATAACCCAGAGGCTCCTTTCACTCTGGAATAAAATCCCAGTCCAGGTTAGGCAGAGTCCCTCATTGACTCTCTTCAAGAGGAATCTTGATGAGTGGATGGGGGATCGTAGGTTTACCCCGGGTATTACTTCTGTGCCACTGTTAGACAGAGGCACAGTATACTAACCTCGAAAAAGGGCATAGCAAAATTAATTTAAAATGGGTGGCGAAAGCCAAACACACTCTGGCTAGGCTTATAAATGCCCTAGGGCAGATAGCCTAGTATGAACCTATGAACCTATATATACACCAACACAAACACACATATATATACACACACACACACACACACATATATATATATATATATATATATATATATATATATATATATATATATATATATTTATATAGATATATATATATATATATATATATATATATATACACACACACACATATATATATATATATATATATATATATATATATAGATACACACACACACACATATATATATATATATATATATATATATATATATATATATATATACACACACACACACACACACACATATATATATATATATATATATATATATATATATATATATACACACACATACATACACACACACACACACATATATATATATATGTGTGTGTGTGTGTGTGTGTGTGTGTGTGTGTGTATGTATATATATATATATATATATATATATATATATATATATATATATATATACACACACACATATATATATATATATATATATATATATATAGATATATATTTACATACACACACACACACACACACATATATATATATACACACACACACACACACACACACACATATATATATATATATATATATATATATATATATATATATATATATATATATATATATATATATATATAAACTGTGTTGGATGAAGAGTTTGAAGGTCACCAATGTCCTTGTTGATAAGGCCCAAGATGATTCTCTCCATGGCCTTACTGAGAAGACTGGTTAGGCTTATGGGTGTATAGTTTCCCGGGTTGGGTGAGGGGCCCCTCTGTGCAAGGTTATTATGCTTGCTGTGTTCTCCTCTGCCAGGACAAAGCCAGTACTTAGACTGTGGTTTAAGGAAGTAATCAGTAGTTCTGCTAGATCTTGCTTTAGATTATTTAGTAAGCAGCCTACGATATTATCCGGTCCCATAGAGGGTGTGTTTTTGGCATTGATGAGTGCGGTTATGACCTGTTACTTGGAGATAATAGGTACAGAACTGTTGACAGGTATGTTGTGGGGTATGATCAGTGGAAACAGGGGTGTGAAGCTGTTGTCAAACCTGTCTGCTAACAGCTTGGCTATGTCCTCAGGTTCAGTATGAGTGGTATTGTCCACTCTGAATTTGGTGCAAAGCTAGGCCTTCCCTTTTACAATACAGACATAGCTGAAGAATGCCTTGTGATTATCCTTAGCTACTGATGCTAATTTAGTTTCGTAATTAGCTTTAGAGGACTTTACAAGATGTCTAATTTGCTTGTTCAAGCTATGGAGGGTGGTCTTGTGCTAAGAATGTTCCCTCTTATTCCTGAACATCACTTTCTTTCTCTTGTTGTATAATCTATTTATACTAGATGTCCATAAGGATGGCTTGTTTTTTGTGAGCAAGTTTTGATACATTCTGGTACAGTTAAGTCTGTACACTTGTAAAGGTGTTTATAAAGGGCATTTGTGTACACCTCCGTATAAGAATCTTTACTGTCAGTGGTGGCAGTAGGTTTGAAACTATATATGCCATCCCTTAGGAGGCTATAGTTTGCTTTGCAGAGATTTTTTCTACCTTTGGCTTCCTGAGGGGGATTAGGTACAACTGTTACACTGAACATGACTGATTTATGGTCAGACCTTAACAGGGAGGGTCTCACACATGGGGTGGTGCAGCGATTTCCCATGTTGGTGAGTACTAGGTCAAGGAAATTCGAGCCCCATGTGGGGGCGCAGACTAAATGTTCTAGAGTATTTGTGTTTTACAAAGTGCAGAAACCTTAAGGTAAATGTGTTTGAGCTCATACATGTATCCTAATCGATGGAAAGATAGTTAAGGTTACCCATGCCTAGGGTGTTTGGCTGTATTATGAGTGAGTCAAGTAGATCAAGGAAGGCACCATGTGGTTTTCATAATCCATGTTGGTGGACCTGTAGCTAACAATGATATGGGGCGGGGGGGTGGACTTTGAGTAACTCTAGGTAGTTGTACTGCTTAACCAGTCTTGAGGTGCACTTGTCTTTTATGAAGATGGTTACACCTCCTCCTCTGGTTCTTTCACATTCATTTTGCAGCCTGAACATTTTTGGAAGGCATTATAACCTTTCATGTGTGGAGTGCTCTCTACATCCATAAACCATGTCTCTGTGACTGCACAAACATCTACATCTTCTCATGTAACAAGTGCCTCCATTGAGTGTAGTTTATGATTTAGACTCCTAGCATTAAGCAGCATAACCCTGAGTTTGTCTTTTAAGGATATTTTTACATCAGAAACTTTGTTCTTATGACACTGCCTAAAAAAGTCACTATGGTGGAGGCAAGTACCTTGGCCAGTAAGCAAAAGGTAAGAGGTGACAGATGAAGACCATCCCTGGCAAAGCAGCATGGTCTGTTGATCTTATGATCCCAGCCTGACAACTACTGGATCCCCCGGGAGTGACACCAGTAGCTAAGACAACTGTTAAAGTAAATAATTCTTTTGTTTGTGCTGAGGGATCATTCTGGGTCAAGGTAGAATGCTGCTTAGGGCTACGGACATACCTGGCTGGGGAACATAATCTGAGAGGTTAGTCATATCTCTCTTCATATAGTTCAGTGAGGTAAGTCTCAAGTCATTTACTCCAACATGGAGTATGACAGAGGTGTAACTGTGGATGTTGAGAGACTTGAGTGAGTGCATGACTTTGCGGATCCTGGCATCTGACAGGCAGCTGACCATTACTTTCTCCTTGTACAACCTGATAAGCAGGACATCTGTGTGTCTCACTATGGATTTGCCTATGACCAAGACATTGGTTTTGAGGTGTTTTGTCTTAAGTGCTTAACAGGTGAGGCACTGATATGTTTGTTTTTATGTGTAGTGGGTTCCATTGGGACTGTCTTGTGTGCAGAAGGTTTGCATTTACGAGGTTTCTGCTCTTTCAGTAAGCTTCTAATGAGTACCTCTACATATGTGGGTTTATGTGTTTTGTACTTAGTTTGATGAGAAGGTGAAGTGTGTGTGCTGACAACATGTTTGATATCTGGTTTGTTACCTGAGAAAGAGAAAGTATTTACTCCAGATTAATTGTATACTTGCATCTCTCACATATTGTATAAGTAACTTTTAGGGAGTACATGGTTATTATACATGAGGCAATAGAAACCTAGGTGTGTAAAAACACAAGTACCCTTATTATGCATATTTAGATGGTCAGAGCAATTTTGTGAGCAGCAACAACTGGGCCTATCTATGAGGGACATAGGTGCCACCCCAGAGGTTGTAATAGGCTCCCACTGCATGTGCTCCTCAATGACCCTGTTCAATCGCAATCTTGACTTCTAGTTGGTTTGACTGTACAGTCGCCTCTGAGCTGGCACCTAAGTCCATCATGGACAGGGCCAGCTGGTGCTGCTCACAAACATTCTGTGCTAAAAACAACCATCCAGCTATGTTCAATAAGGGTACTTGTGTTTGTACACACCTAGGTTTCTACACACCCTAGTGTTATTAGTAGCCTCATATGAACCTATGAACCCATGTGCCTATGCAGACCTCACAACCTGTTGTCCCCTGCTGATGTCATCTACTATGATTTCACCTACAATCCTGTATAAATCAGACTTGAGCTGTGGCACTTGCATTAAGGACTATATTCTACAGTCTGTGTACTTAAGATAGGTAGGGGTTCTATTCTCACTGCAGTCCATTGGGTGTGGATCTGTGTGTGTTTGAGCTGTTGCTTGACATTACAGAGAGCATTTTACAACAGCATGTCTTCTACATGTATACTAATAATATTCCAGGTGTATGCAACAGACCTGTGTGAGTTGTTACTACTACATCAGGTCCATTACATCTGATGTCCTCAAAGAGGTCATTGAGGGCATGCATGATGACAGAGTATCATCTTGTGAAACCTGAACAGGTGAAGGTATCAGACAAAAAGTTACACTGTGGTACTCAATCAACACTGTAACAAGTGGCCATACACAGCTATATCACCAAACGGTTATACCAGTGTATCACATACGTGGCATCTCATAATGTTAAAATGTGTGACGTGACATATATCTTGTGTAATTTGTGTGAATGCAAAACCTGTCATTCTATCAACTTTATAAGTTTATAAGAAGAAGTTTATTCTGAAGAAGTCATTGGTAATTGTGACGAAAGCGCTAAATTAAATTTATTTTCTCGGCTCCAGTTCACCTTCGTGCTTTGTTATTAAGTTTATAAGAGCTATATTTAATAAGTGTGTCCCTAGTTTTCATCTACTGTCCCCACATTATTTATGGCTTTTGTCCATATTTCTTGCTCTAAGAGTTTCAGAAGTTTGTGTACAGCCCTGGTGATCACTATGGCATATTCCAAGCACTGTGGCATTCTAGGCAAATCTGCAGACAGTATGTGCTCTCCTCTCAACTGTCTAGATTTTTGCAGAATGTCCAGATTTCTACCTCATATTTTTGGCATGTTTCTCATAAAAACGTTATGCACTCACCATAACGTTCCATGTGTGTTGTCCATCTCATCTTTATTCTTACTAGGTTGGGTTCGGATCCGATCTTCAGCTCTGACTCGGCCTTGTACACAAGCTCGAGGTCTTCCACTAGCTCGTGACTAAACCCTACTCCATCATGAACTAGGGACAGCTCACCAGATCTTGTTTGCAGATATAAACAGAATACTAAATAAGAGTCACTTAATACCTTATAGAGCAATCAAGAAGGTCAGAGATCGCAAAAAGCCAAATTTATCAACTCAGTCTTCCAGGAGCAAAAGGCTAGGGGAAGGAGGGTGGGATGTAAAAATGGGGGCAAGATGGACAACACACATGGAACGTTATGGTGAGTACATAACTTATTTATGTGATGTCCTATTTCACGTTCATTCTTACTAGGTTAAAACAGCATCCCTAGCACCATCTTTCTTGGGTGGCTCAAGGGAGAATATTCTTCAGAACTGTGGAACCAAAGGAGACCCTGTTCCTGGAGGCCAAATTGCCTTTGTAATGGGTGATAAAGGTATGTGGCCTTGGCCATGTTGCTGCAGAACAAATGGTATCAATAGGCAGTCTAGCCCAAAAGGTGGAAGAGGTTGCAATGCCTCTTGTAGAATTACCTTTTACTTTATGGGAAAAATTTTTGTTTTGAGATTTGTAAACAAAGGTTATACAATCTGAGAGCCATTTTGTAAGTGTCACTTTAGAAACTGGAGCACCTTTCTTTGAATCTGAAAAGGATTCATATATTTGGTCAGATTTTCTGAAGTCTTTTGTCCTATGTAAGTAGAAGCATATTTGTCTATGTACATCCAGTTGTTGCTACATATATTCCACCTTATTCTCATAGTTAGGGAAAAATACTGATAGTTCTATGGATTAGTTCAAATTATATAATGAACATACTTTGGGTAAAAGGAAAGGTTTGTTCGTAAGGATACTCTGTCTCTGTGGAAAAGCGTATAGGGGGCTTTATTGACAAAGATTGCAGCTCTGACACCCTTCCAGCAGAAATAATAGCTATTTCCAAGTCAAAATTTTGAGATAGGATGATGCTGGCTCAAATGGGCGAAAAATCAAAAGGGATAAGACAAAATTCAAGTCCCATGGTGCTGGAGGGTCTTTAATAGGTGGTCTTAATAAAAAAGCAGCTTTAAGAAAGGCTTTGCGTGGAGGTGACCGTGGGAACCCTTCAGCTTCATCAAGGTCCATATCCGAAGTGATGGACTCCTCTGGAGAGTCTAAATTATTCCTTTTGCATAACCTCTTCAGAGGGACCTCTTCAGAGGGGTACTCTGGAGAGGTTTCAGAAGAGAGGGGGGCACCCAGTGGGGCATCCTGAGGCTTAGGATCTTCACGTCCCTGTGGATGCAAGGGTATAGAGGCAGACACCAGTGCCTTTGGGGAAGAACCTCCAGAGATGAGCATGGAGCAGCCTGTGGAGAAAGCACTCTCCTCATCACCCCAAAAGCCCCCGCCCCTCATCTCAGGAAACACCCCAGCTCCGAAGAACCAGAGGGAATCCCCAGAACCAAGGGGGACAGCTCTGAGGCTGAGGTAGGAGCCAAGCTCACCCAAGTCGATGCCCCGAGAGGCAACTTTGGATCCAGCTGTCCAATCTGACTCCCCTCCCTGGACCAGACTGGAGAGATTCGGCTCCTAGACTCCTCGAGTTCTGATAGAATTGAGGATGTCGGAGCAATGTTCAGATCCGAGGATCCTGTGATAGGTCTTGGTTCTACAGTACCACCAAGATCAGCTCCGGAAATTCCAGCTCTAAGGTCTGAGGTCGGATCGGGGAAGGAACCTATGCAGAAGGAAAGGATGCGGTCGGATCCAAAGCCCTCGAGGTTGGATCTGATAACAGCCTGGAGAGCACTGCTGTCCTTAACAGCCTTTGCACCACACGATCCATGTCATTGTTGGACAGGCTCCTGGAAGATTGAGTCAAGGGGGCAGGAGATTTGGACGGCTGCAGCAATGTTGACCTGAGAGTGGGGGATACCAGTGCCAATTCAGGGGACTGGCTCCGCAATGGAAACTCCACTGGCACCGAAACTGAAGGAGCTGAAGTAGTAGGCCTCATGGATCCAACAGGCTTAGGATCTGGAGAGAAAACTCTGGGCAGCTTTTTAGATGGCTCCAACAGAGCACTGGAAGATGAAGACCTCTTCCCCGACTCATCTGACTTAGAAGAAGGAGATTGGTCAGACTTAAAAGAACCTAGACCTTCTTGTATTGCTTCGGAGAAGAGGGATTTCAAAACACCTCTTAGAATTAGCTTGTTCTTTCTCTGCAACAGAGCCCTGTGACTAAAAGAATGACAAATCAAACAGGGCTCTTGGAGATGGATGGCTCCTAAACAGTACACACAAATGGTATGCCTATCAGTAAGGGACATTTTTTGTCAGAATTTCTCACATTTTTTAAACCCAGAGGGTTTAGAATCCTTGGAATACATTGTAACCACCAATCAACAACAAGAAAGGAAACAGCTAACAATCAGAAAATATAGTATTATATATGTGTGCATGTATGTATGTATGTAAATATACATATATACATATATATATATATATATATATATACACACACACATATATATATACACACACACACACACACACACACACACACATATATATATATATATATATATATATATATATATATATATTTTTTTTAAACAGTAAAAACAATTCCTAACCTAGAAAAAGTCTGACAGAAAGGGAGAGGATGGCACAGCCCTCTAACTTAAAAAGGCTATGCCCGAAGAAGTGAGAAAAAGGGTGGGGGAAAACCTTCCAACTTAAATGGGTTATGGCAGTTCTCTAACTCAAACAAACTAGCCTGAAAAAAACAATAAAAGGGGAAAAGAAAGCCCTCTAACTAAAACAGGCTACTTAAATTTAAAGCCGGGATAGGGGAAAAAGGGCTAATGGAAAAAACAACGGCCAAAAGCGGTTCAACCACAGAAATAGCGGAAACACAAACAATTTGTTTAAGAAGTTATTACGCAGAAAAAAAACAATTAGAAAAACAATTTCTCTCAAATAATATATGAGCTATGGCCGGCTAACATCTACCTGAAATCAACTGGACGTACAAGTGAATTTAAGTACACGTTTATTTGCTCTTTTTCTTATAGTACTGTATTTAATTTATTTATTTGTGTTTTTCACTGCATATTAACTCAACTGAAGTTGTGGCTGTCTCTCTACAGAGTACTTGTTAGAATTTATGTGTAGCCATTGATAGCAGTGGGGGTAGTTTCACCTCATCACTGATATTCTGTCCTGCCTTATATAAGTGGCACATTTTGAGTCATCTCTGCTTAATATCTGAGCTTTGGCTGGCTAAAATCTACCTGAAATCAACGGGACGTATAACTGAATTTAAGTACACTTTTATCTGCTCTTTTTCATATAGTACTGTATTTAATTTATGTATTTGTGTTTTTCACTGCATATTAATTCAACTGAAGTTGTGGCTGTCTCTCTACAGAGTACTTGTTAGAATTTCTGTGTAGCCATTGATAGCAGTGGGGGTACTTTCACCTCATCACTGATATTCTGTCCTGCCTTATATAAGTGCTACATTTTGAGTTATCTCTGCTTAATATCTGAACTTTAGCCGGCTAACATCTAACTGAAATCAACTGGACATATAAGTGAATTTAAGTACACTTTTATCTGCTCTTTTTCATAAAGTACTGTATTTAATTTATTTATTTGTGTTTTTCACTGAATATTAACTCAACTGAAGTTGTGGCTGTCTCTCTACAGAGTACTTGTTAGAATTTCTGTGAAGCCATTGATAGCAGTGGGGGGTAGTTTCACCTCATCTCTGATATTCTGTCCTGCCTTATATTAGTGGTACATTTTGAGTTATCTCTGCTTAATATCTGAGCTTTGGCCGGCTAACATCTACCTGAAATCACCTGGATGTATAAGTGAATTTAAGTACACTTTTATCTGCTTTTTTCATATAGTACTGTATTTAATTTATTTATTTGTGTTTTTCACTGAATATTAACTCAATTGAAGTTGTGGCTGTCTCTCTACAGTTAGTTCCCCACCCACCTTCCCTGTTCTTGTTTTGGTGTTAATGTTGGTGGCTTTGAAACTGCCCGCCCCTCTTGTAGATTTGTATTTGGAAACTCCTTCTGGGCCCATCTCATTTGCTCACTCAACTGAATGCAGTGAGATCATATTCTGATTTTAGGCACTCCTACTGTGTAGAAAGAGAGCATTTGGGAAGGACAACCCCTGTAGCCTCTTAATGCTGCTCTGTTCCCTCCCTAAAAAAAATAAATTAATTAATACATAAATTAAAATATATATATATATATATATATATATATATATATATATATATATATATATATATATATATATATATATTCTTAAGCTGCTCTTACTGTAACTTTCTTAGTTGCTATTCTGTGTGCTGTTATCTGTTCAGTCGCTCTTACTCTGCACTTATTACTGCTTGTTAGCAGCCTTCTAATTTACTGCCTTCTACACTTGTGTTTTAGTCATTTGTTAATTTATTTGCATTTATTTGAACTGTAGTTGCCGTAGTGTTGCTACACACTTGGGTGTGCTGGCCTGCACTGCAACTTGAATTGTATTTACTGCTGTTTACCTGCTTTTCTGTAACAAAAAAAAAAATTCTAAGCTTGTTTCCTGCCTTTCCTGTAACTAGTCAAGTCCAGATACAGACTTGCTGTATCCAGGACTGTTGGTAAGCTTCTGAGCCCCCCAAGCATTTCTGTGTTGGAGGGAAGCCATCTAGCTGATCAGTGGAAGTGGTAAGCACTAGGTAGCCTATCTACCATGGGAAGAATGTGTTTTGGCCCTGAAATTGTAGTTCATTGGCCCTTTGGGCAGTTTTTCCATCTCCTTCAACTTTTTGGTTAAAAGCCCATTTTGTCCCCGCCTTTCCTATAACTAGTGTAGTCCAGGTACAGATTTGCTGCATCTAGGACTGCTGGTAAGCTTCTGAGCCCCCCAAGCCCTTCTGTGTTGGAGAGAAGCCTTCTAACTTATCAGTGGGAGTGGTAAGCACTAGGTCACCTATCTACCACAGGAGGAGTGGTTTCTGGCCCAGAAATTATAGTTTACTGGCCGTTTGGGAAGCTTTTACATCTCTTTCAACCTTCTGATTTAAAAGCCCATGTTTGCACTGGTTTCCTGCTTTCCTGTTACTAGTCTAGTCCAGGTACAGATTTGCTGTATCCAGGACTCTTTGTAAGCTTCTGAGCCCCCACAAGTCTTTCTATGTTGGAGGGAAGCCTTCTAGCTTATCAGTGGGAGTGGTAAGAACTAGGTAACCTATCCTCCACGGTAAGAGTGAGTTTTGGCCCAGAAATTGTAGTTTATTTGGCTGTTTGGGCAGTTTTCCATCTCTTTGAAGTTGCTGGCTCAAAAGCCTTTGTTTGTACTTGTTCCCTGCCTTTCCTGTAACTAGTCTAGTCCAGGTACAGATTTGCTGTATCCAGGACTCTTTGTAAGCTTCTGAGCCCCCCAAGCCTTTCTGTGTTGGAGGGATGCCTTCTAGCTTATCAGTGGGAGTGGTAAGCATTAGGTAGCCTATCTACCACAAGAGGACTGGTTCCTGGCCCAGAAATTGTAGCTATTGGCTGTTTGGTCATTTTTTTCCCATCTCTTTCAACGTTCAGGTTTAAAAGCTGCACTTGCGCTTGTTTCCCACCTTCCATGTAACTAGCCTAGTCCAGATACAGAGTTGCTGTATCCAGGACTGTTGGTAAGCTCCTAAGCCCCGCAAGCCTTTCTGTGTTGGAGGAAAGTCTTCTAGCTTATCAGTGGGAGTGGTAAGCACTAGGTAGCCTGTCTACCACGAGAGGAGAGGTTCTTGGCCCAGAAATTGTAGCGTATTGAACATTTGGACAGTTTGTCCGTCTCTTTCAACTTTCTGGACCACATATGCTCTTGTTTCCCATCTTTCCTGTAACTAACCTACTGGGTAGCACTAGAAAGCCTTAAACTGATACAAGCCTTTTAGCTTAGAAGAGAGACTTTGGAGTGATTAAGTATCAGTTTTTCTGTACTTTCTTGCTGTACTTAACTGTTTTCCGCCTAAACGCAGATTTTCCAGCATTTATTGTGATTTAAAAGCTTGTTTTTTTCACATATTGTACTTATTTGACTGCCTGCACTTTTAAAAAGTTTTTTGTTTAAATAATTTAACTGTTGTAGGCTACACACTAAAGTGCAATAGCCTTTTCTGATCGTTTGTAGTCGTTTAAAGCTGTTTTAAAGTGTATTTTTTTACTATTTTTGCCTTATCTTTAAAAAACAAAAAAAACCCACAAAAAATTCCTTGTTTCCCACCTTTCTAAGCTAGTATAGTCTGGTTTTCAGTCTAGTGCTAAATTCAGAGCTGTGATACTAGTTTCTGAGTTGCCCATACCTTACTTGGATAGAAGCAAGTTTCTCTGTTCACCTCTGAAAGAGGGGAGCTTTGAGCAACCTATCTGTCCCTGGAGGAGTGGTTCCAGCCCAGAAGTTAGTAGTTTATTGGCCATTTTGGGCTAATTTCTTTATCTGCCATTTCCCTACTATAAAAATCGTGTTTGCACAGTTTTGCGCACCGGGCAGTGCCGGTTAGCTATGATTAAATTATTCCTGGCTCCACTAAGTCTCCTTTTCAGTTTTTCCCTTGAAACTAGTCTAACTCTCAACCTAAGCACTCAAAAAGCATCCTACAGCCCAGCACTTGCTTAGACCTAATAGCAAGCACTAATATACCGTGACACTGATTGCCCAGCAGGGCAAGGTTCTTTATTCACCCCGCACCAACCAAGCGACTAAGCAGCTCACCCTACTATTCAGGTATGACTAAAGGGCAATTTCAGATGTACTCTCCAATACTGCTGGTGAATCTGGGTATCCTGAGGCAATGTTACAACTGCATCATGTACACAGACAACCCTCTCCTCCTACCACAAAACACTAACATATGCGAGAGATGCAATTATACAGCCAAACTGGAAGCTAAGCTGTCTCCACCCAAGACTGGAACAGACAGTCAAGAGGAGAAGGTTAACATATGCACCACACCTCCAGCCACACACAGACCTACTAAAACAGTACTGGTAAAAAATACACATAAATACATAAAATCATACTCGGACGCTATAAATAAAAACCTGCAAAAGCATCAGAGACCTCAAAAGCAGACACCCAAACAACCTGCACCTCCCGTCACAAACCAGACAACACATAAAACACAAAATCAGTGTGCTGCACAATCACAGCCTTTAAGGCGAAATAACATACCTAACACATTAGTTCTAGGTGACTCTACAGTCAGGCACACTGACGTCCCACTCCCTAGGCTGGACAAGCAGAAGGTTACTGTTAGTTGCCATTCGGGAGCCAGAATCCGCCACATAACACAAGCACTCAGGTCACTCCAGAACAAGTACAAATATGGGTCTGTCATTGTTATGTTGGTATGAATGACCTGTGATGTACCTCCCTGGACTACATGAAAAGAGACATGGAAGAGCTCTCTGATCATGTAGCCCAGGCTGGTATGACCTGGACCCTGAGTAGCATCCTATCCTCACCAAGAATGATACCTGAGTATAAAGAAAAAAATGATCAATTTCAACAATTGGCTAAGCTTCTGGTGTCATTCAAAGGGGATCCAGTGTATGTCAGCCTGGGACGACATGCTCAACAAGCCGTGTTGCTTTGCAAGAGACGGCTTGCACCTGTGACCCCTAGGTTTTCGAATACTGGCCAAGGCACTTGCTGCCCCCATAGTGCCTTTTTTAGGCAGGGCTCAAAAGTCAAATCCACCTCTGTAAACAGCACAATTAACAAAAAAACTGAGGGTTATGCTACTCAACGCCAGGAGTTTAAATATCAAAATGCACGCGCTCAAAGCACTCCTCAGTATGGAGAATGTCAACATCTGTGCAGTAACTGACACCTGGTTCAAGGCTCCAAAGAGCACCCCAGCACTACCGGGCTACAACTCATACCACATGTTTCGACCACAGAACACGGACCGAAACACAAAAGGAGGGGGTGTATCCATATTCATCAAGGATACCTACACCTCCAGGTTAGTGGTGCAGCATGATACCTCTGAGATCATCCATGTGCAACTAACATCGGGCAAATCTTCAATGCAAATTGTGGCCTGCTGCAGATCACCCTCCATGACCCAGGACCACCACTCCACCTTTCTGGGGACTCTGGAAAACATGAAGGTCCTACAGAACACCCTGCTATTGGGCGATTTCAATTACCCTACCACTCACTGGGAAAACTACTCGAGTACAAACTCCCAGGCCCAACCTTCCCAGAATTCATCAATTCAAACGCCCTGGATCAGCTGGTAAACTCCCCTACCAGAGGTGAAAACATACTGGACCTGGTCATCACCAACATGGGCGACAGGTGTTCCACACTGCAGGTCAACCCGTCACTGGTTAGATCAGACCATAAACTAATCACTCTGGATGTCAACACCCTACCACCATCCCAACTAAGGAAACCACAGTAAAAAACTTTTCTAAAGCAAATTTCACCCTACTTAAGACAGAGGTGGTAAGTTTCACAGCCCCCATGCTACAGGGTAACGCTGCCCAAGATGAAGAAACCTTTACAAATGCACTCTATGTGCACCTACAAGGATACATGGATCGTGCCATCCCTAGCAAAACCAAGACTCACTCCTCTAAGAGAAGGAAACCAGTTTGGTGGACCCCTGCCATAAATAGGCTATACAATAGGAGGAGGAAACTAGTTCAGAAAAAAAGCAAATCCCAAGAAGGAAAGACATCCATGATCAGTATCAGTAAGAAACTAAGATCCCTCATGAAATCATCCAAGGCTAAGTTTGAAAGAAAAATGGCCAGGGATTCAAAAGATAACCACAAAGCCTTATTTAGCTATGTTAAGAATTTAAGTGGCAACTTGCAGATATGCACTGAACTAGTGCAAAACAGCACAAAATATACTGAACCTACTGATATTGCCAACATTCTGGCAGATAGATTAAGTGCAAACTTCACCCCCCCTCTCACCTCCAAAAGGGCCTACAACAACACCGGAAAAGTATAGTGTCCCAAAAATCACAGACGCGGAGGTGAAAACAGCCCTTTCAAAAGCCAAAAACACAGCATCAACGGGACCAGATGGTGTCCCAGGCTGTGTCTTGCATGAACTACAGAACGAACTAACCCCCCCACCTAAACACGCTGTTCAACCTCAGCCTCTCCACAAGCTATGTGCCCATAGAATGGCGCACAGCAACAGTTATTCCTCTCCACAAAGGAGGGGCTACAACTGACCCTGGTAACTATTGTCCCATAAGCCTGACTAGCCTGATCTGCAAGGCTATGGAACGCATCATCATGGAACTCATTAACAAAGACATTGGGAACCTCCAAACACTTGACCCGACCCAGCAGATTATGCCTACTAAACCTGGTTGACTTCTTCGAGATAGTCACCAAGGCCATAGACGAGGGAAAGGTGGTTCACACAGCCTACCTTGACCTCGCCAAGGCTTTCAACACCATTCCCCACTCGGGTATTACAGAAAAACTCACCAGCCTGAACATAAACACCTACGTCACAAGATGGGTTGCCAACTGGCTTACAGACAAAACTCACATGGTAAGAATAGCGGGCTCCAGGTCCAACTCTAAACCAGACACAAGTGGTGTCCCACAAGGCTTGGTCCTGGGACCCCTACTGTTTGCCATATACTTCTCAGAAGTACAGGCAAACACAGGAGGACTATTGGTTAACCAAGTTCGCCGATGACTGCAAACTGGGAGCCATAATTGACTCTCCGGCTGACACGGACATCCTCCAAAAGGGCCTTACTAAGACGGACACCTGGTGTCAAAGTCATGGCCTCAAGCTAAATGCCAAAAAATGCATAGTCATCCTGTTTGGGAAAAACAAAACACCCACGAATTACCCACACAGGTGGCAGCCCCCTTAATACAGAAGAGGTAATAAGAGATCTGGAGACCCAGGTAGATAGTAATCTCTCCTTTGACAATCATACTGCCAAAGTAGTTAGGAAATCCTTCTATGTGGCCCATCTAATTACTAAAGGGTTCGGATCTAGAAATAAAGAGGTTATAGTGCCCCTCTACTCGTCACTCATTTTACCCATCATAGAGTACAATGCCCCATTTGGGATGTACCTCACAAGACATTTCCAACAGCTGGAAAGACCACAAAAGTACCTCACCAAGAGGTTTACTGGCCTCAAACGTATGTCCTATGCAGCCAGACTGAAAAAACTCCGGCTGTACTCAGTGGCATATCGCTTACTCAGAGGTGATCTCTGCCTGACTTACAAAGCCATGTCCAACTCAGAATTGATGGACATGCTCAACCTAAAGAAATCCAAGTCAATGCGAGCCATGCACTCTTGTGAGCTAAACCTCGCCACAACAATAAACAGAACATGCTGGAGGGATAGATTCCTGTCACAGGGACTCCCCATGCTTTGGAACAAAATTCCATACTACATCAGGCAGAGCCCCTCACTAACACTCTTCAAGAGAAACCTTGACGAGTAGATGGGTAACAGAAAATACACCCCTGGGATCACTTCACTGGCTCTGCTTGACAGAGGATCAGTTAATTAATCAATGGGGCGGTGAAAGCCGACACACTGGCTAGGCTTATAAATGCCCCTGGGCAGATAGCCTAGAACCTACCCTATGAACTTATATAAAGAAGAAAAGTCTACTTAGCCAGAGCCAGTAAGAACAGCACCCAATCTTGTTTAGCGGCAAACAAGATCTGGGGAGCTCTCCTAGTGCATGATGGGATAGGGTTTAGTCACAAGCTAGTGGAAAACAACACCAAAGGCAAGGGTTTACTCCACCAAAACTGTATAAAAACCAACAATCAACATTTGCGCTTTCATACACATGCAATATGTGAACTTCTTCAGACAGTCTGAAGATGTTCACATATTGCATGTGTACGAAAGTGCTAACGTTGATTGTTGGTTTTTATACAGTTTTGGTGGAGTAAACCCTTGCCTTTGGTGTTGTTTTTCAGGTTTGATTGTCATTATTTTTACAAGCTAGTGGAAGACCCCGAACTTGTGTATAAGGCCGAGTTAGATCTGAGGATCAGATCCAAACCCAACATAGTAAGAATGAAGGTGAGATAGGACAATGTCACATTTATGGTTTTCTGGCACATCACTGGCAAACCACTGAGGACTGAAGTCTGAAAATAATGGCAGATATCGGACTTTCGGAATTCATATCCTTCAGAAAATTTATGCTAATGCAAAACTTGTTAGTCTATCAATTTTCTAAGTTTGTACGAGCAATATTTAAAAGTGTCCCTATTTTGTAGCCTTTGCCCCCCCCCCCCCCCCCCCCCATTATTTGTGGCTGTGTTCAGATTTCTTGCTGTGACAGGCTGACAGGTGTATGCAAGGAATTGATATCTGTGTTTGTTTACAAAGTTTTGTGGATAGCAATACTATTTTGAGCCATGAAACCTAGCTTAGGCGCACCACACCTCATTAATATTTATTGGCCACTACCATGTGCTGAGCACCATCGCTGTAACATGTAAACTCCTTGTAGGCTCTGTGCAAAGTTTACTGAATTCACCTATTTATCTGTTCTTTTAATATATTCTTTACTTCTATTATTACAATGTCCATATTTAATCATAGCCATGTTTATTTTATCCACTTCTTTTATATCTTCAAAAATATTCTTTGCATAGTTTCCCCATACATTTTCTACTCTTTTACATTTCAAAAATACATGTTCTATAGTTTCTTCTTGACAATGTGCATATATTCTATCACGTTTCTTCTTAAATGGCATATTTCCTTTTACTGGCAATTTATCTATTACCACAAAATCTTGACATTTTACTTTCTGACAACTATTTGCTTCTTATATTTTTAGCTTTAATTTTTCCTCTGTCAGATTTTCTCATAGTTTTACACAGTAATGTTTTAATATTACATTCTTGTACCATACTTTTCTATGTTTCATCATTACATTCTTATACTATACTTTTCTTTTTCCATAGCATCAATTTTTATTTTCCACAAAAAATATTTTTTCTTGGTAAAATTTTATTTCCTCACTTATACACTCTTTCTCTTTTTTACCATACCTCAAAATGTATCATACTTGTATTTATACAATTTTACTACTAATATGTCATCTTTTTCATTTACCTACTTTAACACTTTGTACAAATCTAATGAAGCAACATATACCATTGAGTTAATTAACCCTAAACCTCCTTCATTTACATGCAAAACTCCCTTTTTTACTGGGTTTAATCTAGAACTCCATATAAATGAAAAAGTATCTGCAATAATTCTTTTTCAAATCTTGTTGGCAATATAAATATACTTGCTAAATATGCTACTTTCCTATCAGTACTGAATTTATGAAATGCACTTTTTTTCTGAATGATAAATTTATATGTTCTCCAGAATAGGCAAGTTTTATTTTATCTATTGTTTTTCCCATTGAATTCTACTTGCATCTTCATTCCTAAATTATATACCTAAAACAGACATTTAATTCACTGTAAAATCTGTACCCCCAATCTTTACCACATCACTTTACATTTGCTTTTCTCTTTATTTAAAGCCATCCATATCATCTCTAGACACTCGTTTTTGAAAATTATTACTTTCATCCAAATTTTGTTTTTGCAATTATTATAATATCAACTGCATATGTTAATAGAAATGGAATACTTCAAGTGTTATATACCCCACATCCTTCATTTTGTAGTTTTATCACATTCTTAACTAATGAAAAGAGTCCATAACTCACTGGACATCCCTGTCTTACACCACTATTTATATGTACCTCTTGGCTTAACCAGCCATTTACAAATATTTTTACTTTATTATTTCTATATGCTGACATACATAACTTCCTAACTTTCTCACTTATATTATATTCTTTAATTATTATCCATACAATTTCATGTCCAATTGTGTCAAAGTCCTTATTAAGGTCTCCTATCAATGATTTTTGCTTTGTTTCTGCTCATAATATCATCCACAATTTCTCTAGCTATTACTGACAACCCTTTCCCTTTATATTATATCTGCTATATTCCATAAAATTTTCCATTTCAGTTTCAAATCTCTTTGTATTATTTTCATAAAGATCTTATAAACATTATTATTCAACACTACTAGTCTCCATTTTTTGTCTTGTATCTTCCATATGAATTTAAGTATTCCACTAC
This sequence comes from Protopterus annectens, assembly GCF_019279795.1. Lineage (NCBI taxonomy): Eukaryota > Metazoa > Chordata > Ceratodontiformes > Protopteridae > Protopterus > Protopterus annectens. The sequence continues at coordinate 1,852,043,313 of NC_056726.1, forward strand.
ATAATTTATATGTAATACCTTCATTTAACCATTCAAAATCTTTAAAAACATTTTTTTGTCAGTCCCTTATATTTTTATACATTTCATGTCCTATTTTATCTGGTCTTGCAACCAAATCTATATTTACTTGTCCTAACACTTTACCTACCTCAGTTAAAGAAATCCCATTGTCCAACTCTTTATTCTTTTTCTGTTAACTTTTGTTTTTACTTTCCATTTTTTTCACTACTTTTTTTCTTTAAACATGTCTTGTACATAATGTACTCTACTATTCATAAAGTTTTCCTCAGTTCTTTTTATTTCTTCTTTTACATTTTTCATTTCTCTCATTACACTACCGTCTTCCTTTCCTAATCTGCCTAAGTAACCTAATATTTTTCTTTTTCTTTGTAAAAATATATTTGTTTATATACTTTCCAATATTATATTCTAAATCTTTCAATGCATCATTTTATGTTCTTTTATATTTTTCTTTCTCTATTTTTCTCACATCATATTGCCACTGTAAAACACATTTTTATATTTTTCCTTAAATACCATCCACCATTCAGTCCAAATTTTATAAAATGTTGTCAAAGTAATATGATCTTCCATAACTGTATCACTAATCTCTTTCCTTCTTCATTCCATGCTTTCTCATTTATCCTTTTTATTCCTTTGCCCATTTTACACATTCCTTGTTTTCTTTTATCTCTAGCTATAATGTAAGAGCTCAGAAAATCCTGTTTCAACTACCTCCCCTTCTCCTATAACTAACCCTTTAACCTTTCAATACTATAAAGTATTCTATTTCAGTTCTCTACATACCCCTTTTGGAAGTCCATGGATTTTTATCCCAAAGTTTTAACTTACCACATTTTATAACTTCTAACATTTTTCTTATTTCCTTTATTTGTATGCTTGCCTTTTAAGTTACAATTAAAGCGTCCTGTTATTATAATGTTCATATTTATATATGCATAGTCTAAAATCTGATTAAATAAGCTTTGCCTTTCTTTAAAATTATTTAAGTATATAATGTTATTCTGTATACTTGTCCATTCCTTTTTAAATCTACAATAACTCATCTTCCCATTTTTGCAAAAGTTACATCTAATATCTTTTACTGTATTTCTACTGAATACAGCTATTCCAGAACATCTCTCATTTCCCAAATTCCAGATTACCTTTCCTCCCCATAATTTCTATGATTGTAATCTTTCATTTGTTAAAAATCTTGTGTCTTCTAAGACGACTGCATTTACATGACATGTATTACACCACTCCAAAATTCCTGTTCTTCTTACTACATTCTTAATACTGTTCATATTTACAGAAATAACTCACTTTTCCTTAAATTCATGGTTTCATAAGTTCATAGCTAATTATTATTCTATCTTTCTTAAGTGTCCATTCTAAGCTTATCCAATTTCCTTCCAAAAGGTAAGAATCAAACACTGTTCCTGGTGTCTGAGAGTCAAACACCTTAAAGATTAAACCAAGCCACAATAATTAGCTGTATATGTTCTTTTTCATTCATTTCCTTTCTTTTATTTTGTACTTATACCTTTAAATTTTCTTTTCTGTATTTTACCCTTTTAGCAACAGAATACTTTTTCCTTTTACTACCTCCCAATTTATGTCTTCTACATCACTTATTTCAGAACATTCTTCTATGTCCTCTCTATTTTTTCTCATTTAATTTTTTTTCTATTTCTACTTCTAAAAATTCTTCTTAGTTCATTTTCTTATATTTTTCCTTACCCTTATTTTCATTTTTGCAATTCATGCATAAATATCCAATTTTGTTACATTTATAACATTTCAGTTCAAATTTTTATGCGTCATGTCCCATTTCCCCACAAATATAATATTTTATTTTGTCACAGTTACTTATCAAATGTCCTTTTCCACAAAAAAACATGCTTTGGGTTATCCCCAGTATTTTACAAAATCCCTATTCTCCACATTTATACTGCTTGATATATGTATACGTTTTTCTCCTTCTATTTTAACACAATATTACAATCCCAGTCACCATCCATTAACCCTATTTTGTCAAATGTTTGCAAAATCTAGTGCTTTAAATAAAGCTTTCAAATGTGCTTTCAAAATCTCTTTCTACCTCTGTCAGAAACTGTACACAAATTTAATTTTTATTTCCCTGTTAAATGCTTTTATTGCATAAAGACTGCATGGGTTACAGTCCCCAGGAGGGCTGTGGTGAGATCAAAGGATGGGGCTCTGTTCTTGAAATGAATAGCTCCCACCTGAAAGTGAAAGAATTTCTTGGATGGCTTGATTATCGTCATGTGCAGGTAAGCATTCTGCAGATCCAAAGATTACATCTAATCTCTTACCTGAAAACATGGCAGGATTGACTGCATTGTGACAATCCAGAAAGATTCTTTCTTTACATGTTAATCCAGACGACTGAGGACTAGAATCAATGTGAGGTCCTCAATCCTTCTGAAAACCAAGAAGAATCTTAAGGAAAATCCACATCACCTTTGGTCTGGTTGGACCTCATGGGTGGCTCTATTTAACAAGATGGTTTTGCACCTACTGCTGAGCTGTACCTCTCTGACAGATGGTACCATAGGTAGGTTGGATGTTTTTTTATGAGTAGTTCTGAAAATGAAATAATATAGTAGAAGAATCTTAAGTAAAATCCATATCCCATTTAGTCTAGTTGGACCTCCTAGGTGGCTCTTTTTAACAAGACGGTTTTGCACCTGCTGCTGAGCTTTCCTTCTCTGATAGATGGTACCATGGGTAGGCTAGGTGGCTTTATTAGTAGTTGTGAAAATGGAATAATGTAGGCTCTGGACAGAATCTCCCTGATTCAGCTGTCTTGCCTGATGATTTGCCACACACGCAGATGGAAGGAGAGGCAATTCCCAACTGCCTCCAGAGTAGGACAGTCAGGCAAAGGTTCAAGATTCATATGTTTATCCTCTGAAGGACCACTTAACTCTTGGATTGGTCCATCTCTGCCTCTTGGATTGTAGCTGCTAGAGTAGCTCTCTCTACCTCAAGAATTCCTGTCAAATTGCTACTGCTGCTGGGGCTGATGGGACGTCCACAAACAGACTGTTCCCATTCAGTTTCTCTGAAATAGTCTTTGAGACAACAAGAATGTAACATGAATAAATGCAAGCATTTTGCCCTCTTGCTCACATTGCTGGAGTTTGTCTTTTGCTCTCTAATCAAACAGTAAGGTCCTGACAAATTGGGCATTCATAAGGGTAACCACAAAGTATTCTGTGAAACCAGTCAATCACAGCCAGGCCTGACATATCTCATTGTGATGCCTGAGTTTGGTCGACAAGCTGATCTACTGTTTGCAGTGTGTAAAAGATGCACAGACAGCAATGTAATGGGATTTATAGTAGCCACTTAACTCATTTACTGACATCAATAATGTGCAACAATTTCAGGGATTCTAGGGACCTGTACACAAGTTCTCTCTCTAAAACCTAACTATGTGCACCAAGAAATGTATGCCCTGATGGGAAAGTACTTGTTGCAAAGACCTACTTTCCTAATCTATCAATCATTTGTGAGTCTTTGTTCAGGGGGTGGACAGCCACAGCATTTTCTTGAGCCACTCATTTGGTGACTCTGGACACCACAAAGGAGTCCACAAGTGGTCCCCTACTCTAGTGTGGCCTATCCCTGAGGGTCTGAGCACTCTACAGGGCCTCTGGGATGCACTATGTTGGCTTCCCTCCAAGTTTCTGTGCATATTAGTTTATCTGGGGGCACCAGCCAGATGACAGCAGGAGGTGAGGACCTACAGGCTCCCTTAAGTATCTCTTCTTTGGGGGGAAATTAAGGGACCATAGTCCATCTGCTATATAATCTTAAGCATTTCCCTAAATTTGGGATCTTAAGGAAGGGACTAGGGTGAAGCCTTCCCTTTTTTGAGATCCATGTCTGGGAAGGGGGACTCCAAGGGATATCCGTGTTTCATCTTGCACAACCTTTTCCTTAGGGAGCTTGATTCGTCTGATTTTCCCTGGGGAAAGTGTAACCCAGACTAAAAGTATTCTCTCAAGTCTTTTTGGTCCTCAACCTGGTAGAGCAAGTTGGATGAGCAGCTGAATGCCCCTACTTTAGTGATGCACAGGGGAGAATCCAGTGGAGGAGATGCCTATTCCTGCTAAAGGATCTCACCAGATCTCCTTACAGCCAAAAACTCCAATGAGGTGCTCAGGGCTGAAACTACTGGCACTGAATGTGTCAGTGTCAACAGTATATAGGGAAGGGTGCTGGTATCAACCAATGGTGGTGGTGATTCTACAGATGAAGTCACTGGGGCAGGCTTCAGCACCAAAGTATCAAATGCAGAAAGTTTCCACACTGATAATAACCCTGAAGCAGTGGAGCAGATGTCAGTACCAAGCCTTTGGCACCAATATTATTGTATCCAGTGAGGGTGTGCATCAAACCTATTACTGCTAACACCTTCACTGCTGCCAAGGGCATCCACATAAAGGTATACAAATTTGATGGTGCTACTGATATTAGCATGGGATCTCTCTCCAGTTCCAATGGAAAGAAGCTGCTGAAGTGGGATAACATGACATGAACCTTGACAACTCTTGCTGGGAGGAGAATCCTCTACTACTCCTTCTCAAAGCAGAGTCAGCCAGGCCCAAAGACTTTTATGTGGCTGGAGACGCTGAGCAAGAAGTAGCTATACTTGAAGGTCCAAGTTGGGAAGAAGACAAATCCATGATTCTCAGTATCTTAACTGGAGATAACTTCTCTAGAACTTAAGTATTGGCTCCTCTAATCTTCTGTTTTTTTTCCAACTTCTCCATTCTCACTGTCCTGATCACGTCCTTTTCTTTGTCTTTAGATTTTTCTTTGTCTTTAACTTCAGGAAGATCTCCCGTCAACAGGCCTTTAAGGACCATTTTGTTGCTGCAGTCCAACAATGTTCTTGCACTAAAATTCTTACAGATGAAGTGATATGTGTCTAAATGATTAATATGATACAAAGATCACATGGTTCTTGTAGCAGTATGTTATGGCCACACTGACGGCCCTTACAAAAACCAGATGCCACGTCCCTAGATTCCTTACACATTTTAAGAGCTTGTGTGGGAAGTTGAGAAGTCTCTCTTGTAATCTATAATCCTCCACAGGACAGGTCCAAGCAGATGTAAATTTGAAGTGTATGTCAGCAAATAGGATTGTTGCCCCCAGTGTAACTACAAGATACAGAAAAGAAACTGTGCATGTGTTTGTGCATTGATACATAACTTTTACCTAGAGTATTTGAATTTTCTCGTTACCATGTGAGTGGTGCTTGACAGGGTAATACTAGACAAACTAGGAAGGTGTAATGGCTTGCATGATTGGAATCTACATATACAAAGTAACAGGAGAGCATCAGATGTGAAGATAGAGAGGAGAAAGAACAGAAAATCAGGAATGGGACAAGAATACAATTAGGGTCAGAAGCTAGGTTAAGTGCCCTGGCAATTATGGTAAAGGAAAGGGGTTGCTGTTGGACTGATAGAATGTAACATTCCCCAGACACAACATGAGAGGAGGATGATGGACTGCAGAAGAAAATAAAGGAGTGTGGTAGAAGAAACGATGGTAATACTTATGGCGATATAAATCTGCCAGGAGCAAATGGGAAGATTTCAACCTCCATGGTAGACAGAGTGAGTGGGAGATGATTGATGTTTTGGACCATAAAGAGCTCTTAGCCAGCAGGTACTTGACTGCACCAGAATGGATATTATTCCAGACGTGGTTTTAGGTGCTGCAGAGGATTTATTTGTTTATTTTTGTTTATTGAGGTAGTGCACTGATCAATATTGACCAATTTCAGACTCGGCTCATGTAAAATGCAAAACATTTTATAAACAAAAAATAAAGAAATGTAAGCAATAACAGTAGTTTAAACTTGTCACATAGAAAAAATTGTATGTATATGTCCAAGTGAACAAGCACGGTGCAATGTACAATCAAGCAAAGCATAGTATTTAGTATATACGTTAGTTTCTAAAGTGGATCAAGAGTGTTGTGCATATTCACGTTTAAGGAACCAAGTAGGGGGAATGATGAGGATTAAAAAACAACAATAATGCAGAATTTCACAAGAATGGACTAGTCTGAAGATGGTCAAGGATAAGTTAAAAACCTGGGACCAAACTAAGTAAGCCATGGGAAGGGGTCAGGAACAGAGTACTTGGGGCTATAGAACAGGTTGTGAGGAAGGGAAAAATGCTAAAAACAGAAGGCAAGTGGCTCTTGAAGCTAGCAATCAGAGCACAAAATACAGCCTAAAAGAGGTGGATATGTGATGGTGGAAATTTGGAGGGGGGCACCGTTCAAGGAGGTTAGCAACAAGACAGCAAATACTAAAGATGAAACAGTGGTGGGAAGCCTAGACTATATATATATATATATATATATATATATATATATATATATATATATATATATATATAGATAGATAGAAGTGCTACAGAATCCTGAAAGCCCAAAATCCTGAAAACACACAGGATACCAACACTTACTATATTCCAGCACAAGTACATACAGAAACATATTTCCCTTCAACTATGTACAGGGGTCAAGCCCCCCTGTGCCCCCCACACCCCCTGCTACTTAAATATAACAACTCCAAGATTGCACTTCAGTACACTAAATGAAATCTCGGAGTTGATATATTTAAGTAGCAGGGTGTGTGTGCAGCCCACCACGGGGTGGATGGGGGCTTGCCCCCCTGCTTATACTTGGAGAAGACTAATATGGTTTGTGTTTTGTTTGTTTCTGTATGTACCTGTGCTGGAATATAGTAAGTGTTGCTATCCTGTGTGTTTTCAGGATTTTGAGGGAAAGGAGAGACAGAACTGGCCAGGCTGAGCAAAGATGGTAAGGAGATCACAGATGACTGGGAAAAAGCAGATATACTGAATGAATACACTGCTTCAGTCCTCCCAAAGGAAAACAAAGTGGTGCCATGTTGACAGTTGAAAGGGAGAAAGGCACAGCACAATGGTAAGAACAGTGGACATGCACCAGTATAACGATGGAGCAGGTTCAGAAGGAAATGTCTGCCTTTAGGAAGGATAAAGTGCAAGGACCACATAAGCCATCTGCACAAAGTCTTCAAAAACTTACCCAATCTGTTGGTAAACTCCCTGACAGAGGGCTTCAGTGAATCACTGGTTGGTGCAGAAAGTACAGTTGTGTACCTACCATAAATGTAGATGTTCGAGTGTATTCACTGTTGCAGTCATTACAATTGGGTTATCCTGCTGGCAGGCTACCCGCAGTCAGCCTGAGTTCCAAAGTCTAGGTCCGGCGTCGGTTGATGTCGGCTCCTCCCTGACGTCAGTGTGCCAGGGGTATAAAAGATGCAGCCGATGCCATTTTCTTCAGTTTTTCTTGCCCCAGATGTCAGGTGCCCCTAAAATGGTAGGCTCACTGATGCCAAAAAGCATGCATACCCAAAAAACAACTTTTCCTTGATCTACAAGCAAATACACCACATAGGTTGTAAAGAATAGAGAAGTACAGATAATTCCCAGCAAGGAAAAGGGGGATGGAGGGAAGGTAACCTGGACTACAACAGTGAATACACTCGAACATCTACATTTATGGTAGGTACACAACTGTACTATGTTCATCGTGTTTCACTGTTGCAGTCATTACAATTGGGTTGAATCCCAAAGTTATGGTTGGGAGGCTGGAGCTAAATAGGATTAAGAGAGGCTATCAGGCCCTGCAGAACTGCAGTGGCAAAGCCTGCCCTGGATTTAGAATAGAGAGGTAAGTGGTAGTGCTTTGTAAAAGTATGCACTGAACTCCAAGTTGCAGCCTCTAAGATGTCTTTGGTTGGTACTCCTCTGAGGAAGGCTGCTGAAGTGGCTGCTGCTCTGGTGGAATATGGCCTAATGCCCTTAGGCACTGATTTGCCATGCTGTGAATAGCAGAAACGAATGCAGTGGCCTATCCACTTGGAAATAGTCTGCTTTGAGATAGGCTTTCCTTGTGATCCTGCGGCATATGCTACTAGAAGCTGTTCAGTCTTTCTGAAAGCATTGATTCTGTCCAAGTAGAAGTGTAAATGTCTGTGAATGTCCAAAGAATGCAGAAGTCTCTCACCCTTATTCTGTGGGTTCAGGTAAAAGGTAAGCAAGTGAATTGTTTGGTTAAGGGCCACACTGGTCACTACCTTAGGTATAAATGCAAGGTTTGTCCTCAGAGAAACCCTGTCAGGATGGAAAATGATGAAAGTTTCCAGAGCCATGAGTGCCTGTAATTCTGAGACTCGTCTAGCGGAGGTTATTGCTAGGAGCAGAGCTGTTTTCCAGGATAAGAATTTTATATCCGCTGCAGAGGCTGGCTCAAAGGGAGGCAGTGTAAGTTTTTCCAAGACATAGTTGAGGTCCCATGCAGGTATTGGTGCTCTCCTTGGGGGTCTTATGTTTTTGGCCCCTCTGAGGTACTGCCTTAGCAATGAATGAGAAAAAAAAATGGTGGTTCTGTATTGTAGTGAGCTGAAATGGCAGAGGCATGAATTTTAATGGATGAAAAGGAAAGGCCTTTATCCAGCATCTCAGTTAAGTATTGCAAAATCTGAGGAATATTTGGAACATGCATGTCAATACCTTGTGCCTGATTCCAAGCACAGAATCTCTCCCATTTTTCTGCATAGGATTTTCTGGTGCTACGCCTCCTGGCCTCCAAAATAACATCCATAACTGCCTTTAGAAAGAAGTGTGTCTTGAATGGCTACATTATTCGCCATGCTGCCAGGTTTAGGGTCCTGAGTTGGCTGTGCAGTATCTGACTGTCTTGTTGAGTCAATAAGTGAGGAATTTGAGGTAGTGTCCAAGCTGGGCATTGGGACATGCTCTTTAGGATTGGGTACTAGTACTGGCGGGGCTAGTCTGGGGCAATCAGAATAATTTCTGGCTTCTCTTGTCTGACCTTGAGGAGTACCTTGGGGAGGAGAGGCAGAGGAGGAAAAGCATATACTGTTAGGTTTTTCCAGCTGAAAGATAGAGCATCCACTTTCCATTCTTGTGATAAGTCCTTGTGCAGAATCTTTGTAGTTGGCAACTGTGAGGGGAGGCAAATAGGTCTATGTCCGGGCACCCCCAGTTCCTTGTTATCATGCTGAAGACTTGTGGATCCAATTTCCACTCGTGGGGATCCATTAGATTTCTGCTTAGTTCGTCTGCCAGAGTATTTATCCTTCCTGGCAGGAACTGTGCTTGCAGATGTACTTGGTAAGTCAATGCTGTGTCCCACAAGTTCACAATTAGTCTGCAGAGGGGGTAGGAATGTGTGCCCCCTTGCTTGTTTATGTACCACATGATTGTGGTATTGTCCATCTTTATCAGTAGTTGTCCTGGATGAATTAGACCCTTGAAGGCTGTCAGGGCATTTTGAACTGCTAGCATCTCTTTTTGCTTGATATGTAGATGCATTTGACTTGTGGACCATGTGCCCTGAATACATCTTCCTGCCATATGTGCCCCCCAGGCATAATCTGATGCATTTGTTGTCAATGTCTGCCTGGCTGTGGGTAAGGTGAATGGCTGCCCCGTGTTGTGGTGACAGGCTTTTGCCCACCATCAAAACTCCTGTTGCAGGCAGGGAAAGAGGGTAATTATTGTTTCCAGGCTGTGGCAATGTTGAGTCCAAACACTTTTTAGATACCATTGAAGTTTCCTCATATGCAGTCTTGCATATGGAATCAGCAGAATGCAGGATGCCATGAAGCCCAAAGCCTGCAGAATATTTCTTGCAGATAACTGGGTCTTTGTTGCCAACATTTTGAAATAACTAGTCGTCTGCGTTTGTCTGGCATGAGATAAGCCATCTGGGCAGTTGTATTTAAGTTTGCACCCAGGAATATTATCTCTTGTGAGGGTACGAGTTTTGATTTCTTTTCATTTACTGTGTACCCTAGGCCTACTAGTAATGTTTTTACAAACGCCAGATGCTGTAGTAGAGTGTGTCCTTGTTCTCTGCTTGAATAAGGCAGTCATCCAAGTAAGGATATATTTGAATTCCTCTTTGTCTGCAAAAAGCAATTACTGGTGCCAGGCACTTTGTGAAGACCCTGGGCGCAGTAGATAAGCCAAAGGGCAGTGCAGAGAATTGGTAATGCATTGAGCCAGCTATAAATCTGAGGTAGCTGCTGCATGATTGTCTGATTGGGACATGCAGGTATGCCTCTTTTAGGTCTAAAGTCACAAGCCAAGCCTTCTTGCCCAGCATGGGCAGAAGCTGCTGCAGAGTTAACATTTTGAATTTTGGAATGTCCAGGAACGTGTTCAGGATAGACAGGTCCAGTATTGTTCTCCAGGTTTTGTCCTTTCTGGGCACCAAGAATAGCCTTGAGTAAAATCCTTGTCCCTGCTCTTGCGGGGATGAAACTTGTTTTTGTGCCTCTACCCATTGACTGCGTGGCAGGTCTGGCATGCCGTTTGGCCTTGGTAGGGTGTGAAAGTGGAACCTGTAGCCCTGGGATACGATATTTAAGACCCATTTGTCCTGAGTGATCATGTGCCAATTTTGAGCAAAAAGTGCTAGTTTCCCCCCCAAGGGAGCTGCCAGAAGATAAGTGCTTGGTGCTTGCAGGGGAAAGTCATTGAGACGGTTTCCTGTATGGCTGTGATTTTTCTTCTCCGCTTTTGGAGGTTGAAGCACCCCATTGTTTAGGCCTGTATGAGCCTTGGGGCTGTGATCTGCCTCTGGAGAGTCTGTATCTACCTCTTTGTGGCCTGTCTGACACTGGAAAGGACCAATTCTTTGCAGGCCAGTTCCTGCTAAATCTGGGAGGCTGTACCTGTAAGAAATCCTTGACTGTTTGCATAGATTTAGCTTTGTCCTCCATTTTCTTCAAAAACTCTTCCGCTTTAACACCAAACAAGGTATCATGTTGTAGTGGAGCATCTAATAATTTTGCTTTAACATGATCAGGCAGATTCTGTTCTTTTAACCAAGCATGTCTCCTAATGACAGAACCTATAACAGCGGCCCTGCAAGAGGCCTCTAGAGAATCAAAACCACATTGCAAAGTATGCTTTCCTACTTGTTTAGCAGCATGCAATAAATCCTGCATTTCTTTGTTTTCTGCACATTCTGAATTTGTCAACATTTTTTGTTTAAGCAGTGACATTAGATATTGCTGATAGTTAAGCATATGAAATTGACAATTTAAAGCTCTTACAGCCAAGGTAGCATAAGTATAAATCTTTTTCCCCCATCTGTCCAGAGACCTTGAATCCCTATCAGAGGGTATAAGTTTTTTTGCAGTGGGCGCCTTGACCCCTTTGGGACCCTGAGAGATAGTTTCTGGGTCTGCAGCAGGGTTTTTATAAAGAAATTTATGAGAATCAGGAACCCTATAGTATCTGTCTGGCTTAACAGGAGCTGGAGGCAGAGAGTCAGGAGACAGTCTGGACTCTGAAAATACATCAACTACAATGTCTAAAACAGGAGGAATAGCAAGGGGCCTGTGCTGAGGTAATAAAAGGACGTATCTGAGCCTTTTCTTGGATTCTGAGTAATCTTGGCTCTCCCAGTGGAAATGCTCCCTCATAGTATGCAGGGTTTCCCCAAAAGAATAATCCTCAGGAGGAGAGGCTGAAGGAATAGATTCTTCAGCATCAGAATCCTCATAGGGAGGAAGAGAATATTCATGGTCAGAAAAGGAAACAGAGGAAATGGAAACCTGATCTGAAGATGCATATTCTAGCTCTTGCCTAGGCCTCTTATCAGGAGGGGGATGGGAACCCCTGATCAAAGTAATTAGGTCTTCGGCCATTTTAAGCATCTGTTTTTTAGGTATGGAGGCCTGTCCAGGAGAATGCTGTACTTGTTTCTTTGTCTTTAGAGCTGCTTTAGTCTTTGCCTTTGAAGTTGGTTTTACATATAACTGTGTAGGCCTGAAAACACCCTCAGAAACCGGTGCCTGCTCAGCAGCTCCGGACCCATCTGAGGGAATAGTATCCGAGTGTCCAATACCTTGAGTTTCCAGCGGCCTAGTCAGCTCCACGTGGGAGTTGGAAGCGGCCTGTGGCTCTGAGGTAGCGGGCGTCAGGGGCTGCGTAAACGCCTCACTGAGAACCGGTGAACCTGCGACAGGCCTAGCAGAAGCCTCGTCGTCGGCTTTGGACCTCGGATGCCTGTCTTTTTCTTTGCGCTTTTTATAAACTCCGGTAGTCGGTTGTTCCGATGGCATTATATAATTAAATCTTCTGCCAAAATAATGAAATGCAAAATCGTACCGACGCTTAATAGTGCGTTGGTTAAATCTAGCACAAAACTGACAACTAGCAACGTCATGGTCAGGGCCTAGGCAAGGAATACAGTAAGAATGAAAATCCTTATGAGGTATTTGCTTCCCACAAGAAACACAATTATTAACTTTTTCTGACATTGGTCTGGAGCAAGAAAAAAGTTTCCCCAACAGGGTACTTAGCAAGACTTCGGATCTGAAATTCGAATTTGAAAATCTCAGGAGTCTGCCGACCGGCACTTGCGAACTGCTTTTGCTTCGGGCACCGCACGGCAAGAAAGACTGAAGAAAATGGTGTCGGCTGCAACCGACGCCGGACCTAGACTTTGGAACTCGGGCCGACTGCGGGTAGCCTCCAGCAGGATAACCCAATTGTAATTACTGCAACAGTGAAACACGATGAACATCTGCCAGAGGACATGAAAACTTCAAGTATGGTACCCTTGTACAAGGTAAGGGAGGCAGAAAAAAAGTTGTGGAACTATAGGCCTGTATGTTAACAGTGGCAGGGGAAGTCATTAACAGAATCCTGACAGGAAGGTCAGAAACAATTCTAGAGGTTAGAGCTGTCCAGAACAATAACCACTATGGGTTCACAAACAAATGTAGCTGTCAGTCAAATATGATCTGGTTTTATGACTGAGTTACAGGTGACCTTGTCAGAGGAGTACCAGTAGCTGCATTCTACCACAACTTCAGCAAGGCCTTTGATTCAATCCCAAGTCCCATACTGAATGCTGACAGGAAAACTAAAGGGGGTGAGGCTGAAAGAAAAGTCAGGAGATATATATACAGATGAATGGTAGACAAAAAAGGGCTGTAGCAACAGAGACAATGTAATAAATTAAAAAAGACAGCAGTGGGGTACTACAAGGGTCTATCCTCGGCGAAGTACTTTCAACTGTTTGTTTCAGTCATATCTGTGGGAACAGAGAACAAGAAAGTACAGTTGTGTACACTTACCATAAATGTAGATATTCAAGTGTATTCACTGTTGCAGTCATCACACTTGGGTTATCTGCCTGCAGATAGCCCTCAGTCGGCCCGAATACCAGAGTCTTTGGATTTCTGCGTCGGATGCTGTCGCCTCTTCCATGACATCAAAGGAACACAACATGCAGTTGACGCCATTACATCAGTTTTTCTTGCCCCAGATGTCAGGAGCCCCCAAAATAGGAAGCAATCACACGGTGTGGAACACCTCCAGTAAAAGGTAAATACCATTTCCATAAGATATGGCCAAAAAAGAGGATAGGTAGAAGTATAGAAAAGATGGGGGGCTGGAGGGAGGGTAACCAGGACTGCAACAGTGAATACACTCGAACATCTACATTTATGGTAAGTGTACACAACTGTACTATGTTCTTCGTGTTTCACTGTTGCAGTCATCACACTTGTGTTGATTCCCAAAGCTGAGGAAAGGTGGAGGCAGTCAAGAAGTATTAGGGCTGGTTAGCAGGCCTTGTAAGACTGCTGTGGCAAATCCAGCTCTGGATTTAGAAAAAATAGGTAAGTGGTAATGCTTGGTGAATGTGTACAGAACTCCAGGTTGCAGCTTCCAGGATGTCTCTGGTAGGGACAACCCTGAGAAATGCTGTACAGGTTGAGGTAGCCCTAGTGGAATGAAGTCTAATCCCCTGTGGGGTAGGTTTTCCATGGTGTTTGTAGCAGAAATGGATGCAGTGTGCTATCCATTTAGAAATGGTTTGCTTTGAAATGGCCTTACCCTCTGCCCCTGTAGCAAAGCTGACTAGCAACTGGTCAGATTTTATGAAAGGTTTAGTCCTGTCAAGGTAGAACCTGTGCTGTCTGTGCACGTCCAAGGAGTGCAGGATCCTTTCCCCTTTACTCTGGGGATTAGGAAAAAGGGTTGGTAAATGGATAGATTGGTTTAAAGCCATGCTGGACACCTCCTTGGGCATAAATGATGGGTTAGTCCTGAGAGAAACCCTGTATGCGTGGAAGATAATGAAGGGTTCCACAGCCATAAGAGCCTGTAACTCTTCTTGCTGAAGTGATGGCTAGACGTAAGGCTGTTTTCCAAGAGAGGAATTTTAACTCTGCTGTAGCAGCAGGCTCAAAAGAGGGGAGCGTGAGCTTCTCTAATACAAAGTTAGGGTCCCAGGCAGGAGTGGGAGCTCTCCTTGGGGGTCTTAAATTGTTAGCTCCTTTCAGGAACTATTTGATCAGAGGGTGAGAGAAGAGGGGTGGCTCAGTATTGTAATGAGCTGAGATGGCAGAGGCATGAATCTTAACTGATGAGAAGGATAGGCCTTTGTGGAGCAGCTCTGCTAGATAATCTAGGATTTGAGGTAAGGTGGGCACAGCTGTGTCCTTTCCTTGAGACTGGCTCCAAGAACAGTATCTTTTCCACTTTTCTGAATAGGATTTCCCAGTACTAGGCCTCCTGGCCTCAAGGATAACATCCAGCACCTGTTTGCTGAGGGTTTCTGGTGATGTATTCAGGGAATAAGCCAGGCTGCCAGGTTCAGGGTTTGCAGCTGAGGATGCAAAATATGTCCCTCCTGCTGGGACAACACAGAGGGGGTCTGATGTAGGTGCAGGGTGGCACTGCTGTCAGACTGCGTAGGAGTGGGTACCAGTGCTGGCGGGGCCAGTCTGGTGCAATAAGGATTGTCCTTGGCCTGTCCTGTTTGATCTTGAGTAGTACTTTTGGAAGGAGGGGTAGAGGGGGAAAGGCATAGATTGTGAGGTTTTCCGATGTAAAGGATAGGGCATCCACTTTCCATGCTTGGCTGTGGGGATTTCTGGTGCAAAATTTGCTCAGTTGATTGTTTTGGGGGGAAGCAAAGAGGTCCACCTCTGGTGTCCCCCACCTGTGTATTAGAAGTTTGAATGAGTTGGGTTCCAGTTTCCACTCGCGTGGGTCCATTAGATTTCTGCTTAAGTTGTCTGACAGTGAATTTTGTTTGCCTGGCAGGAATTGAGCTTGCAGGTGCACTTGATTGCTCAAGGCTGTGTTCCACAGAGCTATGGCTAACCTGCAGAGTGGGTAGGAATGAGTCCCCCCCTGCATGTTTATGTACCACATAACTGTGGTGTTGTCTGTCTTTATCAGGAGTTGTCCTGACAGGATAGGGTATTTGAAGGCTGTCAGTGCATTCTGTACAGCTAACATTTCTTTTTGATTGATAGGCAGGTGAATTTGTCTTGGGCTCCATTTGCTTTGAATGCATTTGCCTGCCATGTGAGCCCCCCAGGCATAGTCTGATGCGTCTGTCGTCAGGGTTTGGGCGGCGGGGGGTTGAGTGAAAGGGAGTACCTTGTGGTTGCAAGCCTCTGCCCACCAAAGGAACTCTGTCCTTAGGCAAGGAATGACAGGAATCACTGTTTCCAGGTCCTGAGAATGTTGACACCAGAGACTTTTTTTTTAAGTACCATTGAAGTTTCCTCATATGCAGTCTTGCATATGGAATTAGCAGAATGCATGACGCCATGAACCCTAGAGCTTGCAATATTTTTCTTGCAGATAGCTGGGTTTGGGTGGCCAGTAGTTTGAAGTAATTTGTCATATAAACCTGCTTTTCTGGAGTGAGGAATGCCATCTGGGAAGTTGTGTTCAAGCTTGCTCCCAGGAATACAATCTTTTGGCTGGGTACTAGATGTGATTTCTTTTCGTTGATGGTATATCCCACAGAAGTTAGGAGTCTCTTTACAAACGTCAGGTGCTGAAGTAGCAATTCCTGACTGTCCACCTTCATTAGGCAATTGTCCAAGTATGGGTAAATTTGAATATTTCTCTGCCTGCAGTATGCAGTGGCTGGAGCCAGGCACTTTGTGAATACCCTGGGCGCAGTAGATAAGCCAAAGGGAAGTGCAGAGAACTGACAGTGCATAGAGCCTGCCCTGAAATGTAGACATTTCTTGCAAGATTCTCTTATGTGGGTGTGCAGATAAGCTTTTTTTAAGTCTAGGGTGACTAGCCAGGAGTCCTTGGCTAGCATAGGAAGCAGCTGCTGGAGTGTAAGCATTTTGAATTTTGGTACCACCAGGAAGGTGCTGAGAGTTGACAGATCCAGAATAGGGCGCCAAGAGTTCTCTTTTCTGGGCACCAGGAACAGTCTGGAGTAAAAACCTTTTCCCCTTTGCTCTGTTGGAACAGGTTGAATAGCCCTGATACTGAAAAGAGAAATTACTTGCTTTTGGGCCTCTGCCCACTGGTTTGGAGGAAGGTCTGGCAAACCGCTTGGGGTTGGCAGTGAGTGGAAGTAGAATCTGTATCCCTGGGAAACAATGTTTAAGACCCATCGGTCCTGGGTAATATACTCCCAGTTTTTTGCATGCAGGGTGAGTTTTCCTCCTAGGGGTGGAAGTAGTTGGGCATGGCTGGGAAGGATGAAGGACAAGTCATTGTTAACTTTTTCCATAAGGGGGTGGCTTACCACTCCCTGTTTTTGAGGAGGGAGCACTCCATTGTTTAGATCTGTGCATACCCTGAGACTGTAGTCTTTGTGGTCTGTGCCCTGGGTTTGGGCTGAGAAGGTCTGGGAGGGACTGGAAAGGACCAGTTTTTTGAAGGCCAATGCCTACTGAATCTAGGTGGCTGTACCTGTAAGAAATCTTTAACAGTTTGCATAGGTTTAGCTTTTTCCTCCATCTTTTTAAGAACTTCTGCTTTTGAGCCAAACAAACATTCTTGGTTTAATGGAGCAAATAGTAATTTTGCTTTGACATGGTCTGGCAAGATGTGTTCCTTCAGCCAAGCATGCCTTCTCAGAACAGACCCAGTGACAGCAGCCCTGCAAGATGCTTCTAAAGCATCAAAACCACACTGTAAAGTAAGTTTACCAACTTGGTTTGCAGAATGCATTAACTCTTGTAAGTCTTTACTTTCTGCACAATCAGGAATCAACAACATTTTTTTGTTTAATTAGTTCCATAATATGCTGCTGGTACTTCGACATGTGAAACTGGCAATTTAAAGCCCTGATGGCAAGAGTTGCAGAGGTATATACCTTCTTACCCCATCTGTCTAGAGCCCTAGAATCCCTGTCCGAAGGGGTAGGGTTTTTGGCTGTAGTAGCCTTAATACCTTTAGGTCCCTGGGAAATAGTCTCTGGATCCACAGTGGGATTTTTAAAGAGAAATTTGTGAGAGTCAGGTACTCTGTAGTACCTGTCAGGCATTCTAGGAGCTGGTGGTAAAGTATCAGGAGTAAGACTGGATTCCATGAAGACATCATCTACAATATCCAGGACAGGGGGTATAGCTAGAGGCCTATGCTGAGGCAAGTCTAAAACTTCTCCTGAGCCTCTTTTTGGACTTTGGGTAGTCCTGGCATTCCCAGTGGAAATGCTCTCTTAGGACATGCAAGGTTTCACCTGAAGAAAATTCCTCTGGGGGGAGGCAGAGGGAATGGAATCATCTGCATCTGAATCCTCATAGGTAGATAAGGGTATGTCCTGGTAATCAAAGGGGTCAGAGTCATCGGACTCATGGTCTGCAGAATCAAAAGGAAAATCAATTCTTTGTCTTTTAGAGGGGGAAGGCTGGCTTCCTCTAATTAAAGTAATAAGGTCTTCAGCCATTCTAAGCATTTGTTTCTGTGGCATGGGAGCTTGAGAATGCACTTTGGTCGTCGGTTTCCTAAGCGTAGGGCAAACTCTGGGCCTGAGAAATTCGGTAGTTTTAGTCATTAATGAAGTAGTCGTTTCAATACGAACATTGGAAGGTCTGAATACACCCTCAGAAGCCGGTGCCTGCACAGCGGCTCCGGACCCATCCAAGGTAGAGACATCTGCAGGTTCCATAGTCGAAGAAGCATCTCTCGGCATACTGGACTCCGAATGGGTTTCAGCAGAGGCCTGTGAATCTGTAGAACCAAGTAACAGGGGCTGCAAAAGCGCCTCACTGAGTACCGGCGGACTAGCGACTAGCTTAATGGAAGCATTGTCGGCAGTTTTGGACCTATGCGGTCTGTCTCTGTCTTTATCTTTGCGTTTTTTCGGAAGATCAGTAGTTGGATGGCTTATGGAAACCATTCTGGAATACGGAGAACGAGAGCGAAAGAATTTAGAGACAAAAATAACCCCATGACGAATAGTTCGGGCGCTGAACAAGGCACAAAAATGACAGCGAGGGATGTCGTGGTCTGGGCCTAAACAGGTGATGCAGTAAGAATGAAAATCACTGTGAGGTATTTGCTTTCCACAGGCAAGACAATTGTTAACTTTTTCTGACATCGGTTAGAGCAAGAAAAAAGGATCCCCAACAGGGTACTTAGCTTTAGAAGACTTCAGGTTTGAAACTCAAAATATGAAAATTTCAGGTAGCATTCGGCCAGCACTTGTAAACCGCTTCTGCTTCGGGCTCCCGCACGGCAAGAAAAGCTGATGTAATGGCGTCATCTACATGTTTTATACCCCTGATAACCTGACGTCATGGAAGAGGCGACAGCATCTGACGCAGAAATCCCAAGACTCTGATATTCGGGCCGACTGAGGGCTACCTGCAGGCAGATAAGTGTGATGACTGCAACAGTGAAACACAAAGAACATCAACCTCTTTGTTAATGACACAAAAATAGATGCATCAGTGGAGGATGGGAAAAGTGTCAAATGAGAGATTTAAAAACAAGAGGGTAGAAAGGCAGCACTTCAACTTCAGTCCAAACAAATGTAAAGGACCACACTCTACTGCACTTGGGTTATAACCATCGTATGAAGTATCTGATGGGGAAGTAGGATTGAAGGCCAAAGAGCAGGATGACACTTTAGGGTTGTTGGCACACCTGGATTTGAATGCCAGGAGTTGAAGAAGAGGACAGCAAAAGTAGCAAACAGAATGCTGGGGTTTATCTCTAAGGGGATACAAGGGCAGACTAAGTGTCCTTGGGCCATGGGCTGTTTTCAAACAATGGACCCTTTTACACATTTTTAGGACCATCCATAAATGTACTTATTCTTTTGGATTCACATTTCCACTTGTTTTAAATTATATTTATTTTTTAGTACAGCAACATTTGTTAAAGGGTGTTTTGAATATGTTTTATTTTTTAAAACAAGAAACATCTTTATTAAATTATCATGTATGACATAGGCATGTTACATTTATATTAATGTAAACAAGCAGCTGCTGTGCAATACAATGGAGGGTGCCAATAAATTGATGTTCCAAAAATCACAAAACGTGAATTAGTAGAAAATCCTGAACAAAATAGCAGTCAATCTTGCTGAAAAAGAGTATAATTTATTGGACAGGTTAGCGCTTTCGCAGTAGCTTCATCAGACCTTTAATAACAAAACACACTATAACTTCATCATTTAAATACATTAAAAGGCGCCAAATCTATCAGCATCTTAAAGGTGTAAACACTCATAAAACCATATAAAATGAGCATAACTATAAAATGCATCTAATCAACAATGTGAATACTTAAAAATTCATAAAAATGTGTATATGAATATATACAAATATGTATAAACATAAAAACAAGAAATGTGGGACGTGTAACATGTATACAAACATAGAAGGCTCTACCCAAAATATTCATACATCATGATTTATTCTTTAACCTCCTTGATTTGAGTATGGGACGTAGTGGAACCTTCCCATTCAAACCTGGTATCTGATCGGCCCTAAACTTAATGATCCAATTTATCTCTCTAGTCTCGGTGTAATTCTTAATGTCCCCTCTCCTATATGTCTTAAAAATTTGCTCCAATACCCTAAACCTAAACTGATGTGCTGGGCCCTCATTCTTGGTGTGCTTGGCCAGGGCATTGTGCAAATTACCTTTCCTTGTATGGTACATATGTTCCCTGATCCTGTCTCTCAATATCCGGTTGGTCTTGCCTACGTAGTAGGCAGGGCAAGATATGCACGATGCAAGGTAGACAACATCCTTTGACATGCAGCTACCTTTTGTACGGATATGAAACACACCAGACCCATATGGGTAAGTGAAGATGGGGTCAGTTGAAATGTAGGTGCAGAAATTACACCTATTACATGGTGTCATGTAAGGACCTGACAATGAAGTTGGTATATGGGATACTTTAGGGTAACAGAGTAACCTTCTAAGATTCTTTTTATTCCTATAAACAAATCTTGGTCGTTCACCTGTTAAATCACTAATGGTAGGGTCCACCGAAAGAATATGCCAATGTTTGGAAAAAATATCTTTGACAGAACCAACGTCTCTTGTATAGTAAATGGGAAAGGTGACGCTGTTGTTCTCAGCATAGGAATCATCATTCTCCCCATTGACTCCTATATCAGCTGTATAAATTTCCTTGGCTCCCTGTGAAAAGTAGGGTTTAGTTCTACCTTCCCTGAGACTATAAATTTCATCCATGCCTTTAGTTATATCCAAGCTGCTGTATCCTCGTTCCATTAGTCTCAAACCCAGATCTTCTAATCCTTTCTTCAAGTCAGTAGTCCCTGGAATGTATCGGGACATCCGCATGGATTGTCCTTTAACAATATTATTGTAAACAAAACCTGGGTGCATACTGGAGCGATGAAGTAGCATATTGCTATGGCATGGTTTACGATACACTCCAGTATTGACCATGCCACCAGGTAATTTATCCACATGGATGTCCAGGAACGGGATACTAGTGTATGACCATTCCATAGTAAATTTCAAGAATGTGTTGGAGGTGTTAATCCATTCAAAGAAATCTTCCAGGCGTTCTAATGTGCCACTCCAAATGAAGAAAAGATCATCTACAAAACGTCTGTAGAATGGTATGAACTCAGTAAATAGTTCATTTTGGAATAGGTGGCAGTGCTCCCATTCTGCCATTACCAAGTTGGCGTAGCTATTTGCACAGGATGTGCCCATAGCTACACCATCTCGTTGCAAAAACATCTTCTCTTGGAAGCAAAACAAGTTGGAATCCAGAATCATTTCCAGCAAAAAAATGATTAACTCTATATCATAAACCAGAGGCAAAGTGGACCTCCTTAAATAGGCATCAATCAATGTACTTATTCTTTTGGATTCACATTTCCACTTGTTTTAAATTATATTTATTTTTTAGTACAGCAACATTTGTTAAAGGGTGTTTTGAATATGTTTTATTTTTTAAAACAAGAAACATCTTTATTAAATTATCATGTATGACATAGGCATGTTACATTTATATTAATGACAATAAACCATAGTGACACAATCTCAGTTGCAAACATACATTCCAAACCGTGACACAAATGAACATGCAAACATAATACATAACTTTTAACATATCCCATATACAGTCATTGTTGGTCAACCTTTACACAGTTCATTCATATCCTGCCTTCTTTTAAACCTTGTTCCTCCTCTGCATGTATTAATTCCACAGCCCCCATTTTTTCCTATGTAGTTTGCTCCTACCTTTTTCTAAAGATCCCAGTTCCAGTTGTTTTAACTCTGTTACTATCTTCACTACTTCTAGTTAAGTTGGTTTAGACTATGATGTCCATTTTCTAGTAAGTTATTTCTTGCCAGCCATCATAATTAGACTCAGCAAGGCCTTACTATGTCTAGGCAATTCCGAGCTTGTATCACAGCTCAAAAAAAACATTTCTCTAGTCACTCCAACTTGTTCACCAAACATCTCCGACACAGCAGTCTGCAGGGAATCTTAAAGTCTACTAACCCATTACACTCCCAGCAAATATGTTCCCAGTTACCTCTTTCTGCCCTATCATACCTTCAACACTTGCTGTCTACCTGAGGAAAAATTCTTTGAATTCTGCTTGGGGTATAAAATACCAATGTAAGTACTTCTAGGCAAAGATCTGAAATCTTCTAGATTGTGTTGCATATTTGGGAGACATACATATATCCCCATTGTTTCTTTGTGAATTGTTTATCTAATCTCTCTTCCCAGTCCTTCCTAACCTCCTCTGATTCTTATAGTTAACATGCAATATTTTATATGCTTTACTAATTATTCCTTTCTTAATGATAGCTTCTGTTCTAGATTCTACTAAAAACTCTACCAGTGCTGGTCTTTTGTTTAGGACCCCCCCCCCCCCATTTATTTCTCTTTGCCTATACTCTGATATCAATCCTTGATATGGAGGGCAGTCCAAATAAGTTCTTGCCATCTTTCCATTCTATTACCTTTCCCTCTCTAGTTATTTACTCCCAGTATCTTGGTTCCTTTGCCAAGATTTGAATATGTTTTCAGTAAGAAGTAAAACAAAATGTATTAACCAATAATTACAAAAGTATCCATTTTGGAATATTTACCATAAAAGCCACTTCAGAATAATTCTACCATAAAAGGTGACTCAAACGGCTGTCAATATACTCCATCAATATCCATACTCATTAACTGTGGCCACTTTATTGACTGTGTACACATCACATGTCTGATTATGATAAACATGCAAACAGCAAAGTATTCCAATCTGCTTTATACAAATACATACTAGTTCTGCAAAGAGACATTAATAACTGTTTATCAACAGACATCCCTAAACTTAGTAATTATAGCTACATTGTTGACTACATCCTTTTCGTGTGTCCTTATCAAAAATATCATAATGAGCAGAATAACACATTTCAAGTTTGTTTCACACAAGCTATAGTAAAGTATTCCAACTTAATAGACACACACACACACACACACACACACACACACACACACACACACACACACACACACACACACACACTAATCCTACAAAACCAGATTAAAGGGTGTCTATATTAGGTGATCAAAACTTTAGGTAATTGAATACCTAAAGGTCGACACCTAAAGAGCGAAAGCTGTAAACATTGAATGTCCACTTCTGCAAATTCTTTCGTAGGGAAATAATCTGCTTGGCCGTTATTAGGAATCTGCCCTTTTCTCCACTGTAGAGCAATCTCGGAGTTGGTATATTTAGTTCGGGGGTGTGGGGGGGGGCACCCCACATGGGGGTGGGGGACGAAGGCCCCCACTCGATTAGGGTTTTAAATTTTTTTTCCCTTTGGCCAAGCGAATTCTTTCCCTACGAAAGAATTCACGGAAGTGGCCATTCGACATTTACAGCTTTCACTGTTTTGGTGTCAAGTTTTAGGTATTCAGTTACCTAAAGCTTCAACTATGTAATATAGACCTGACTTAAAGACTGTTTAAAAACTGAACAGATGATAACAGCATTAGGGACCTTCATCCAGAGATAGTCACACACACACACACACACACACACACACACACACACACACACACACACACACACACACACACACACACACACACACACACACACACACACTAGCTTCTGTAGCCACTTTGATTGTCAACACTCATTACTATGAAAAAAAAAGAAGTTATGTACTCATCATAACGTTCCATGTTTGTTGTCCATCTTGCCGTTCATTCTTACAATGATGGGTTCGGGGCTGATCAACTGCTCCGACTCGGCCGAATACACAGCTGAAAGACTCAAACCTGGCTCGTGGCAAGTAGGTATCCCATAATGCAGTGGTGTAACTCCCCAGATCTTGTTTGCTACTATATAGATCTAGGACATTTCACCGAAACTCAAACAACCGAACACAAATCATTGAAAGCACAATTCACCAAAACACATTTCACCAAAAGTTGTATATGGCCTTGTCCCCCACTGTAGTGCGACCTTGGAGTTAGTATATATAGTAGGGGGGTGTGGGGGGCATAACCACACACATATTTTAAATATATACCATGTTTGGATAAGAGTAATATATTGCAATTGCAAGTATGCATGTATGTAGTTCAAAACATTTAAAATGTGGGGGGCTATGCCCCCTACAACCCCCAATGTGGGGGCATGCTCCCCCACCCCCCCTACTATATATACTTACTCCAGGGTCACACTACAGTGGGGAGAAGGCCATATGCAACTTTTGGTGAAACGTGTTTCTGTGAATTGTGTTTTCAGTGAATTGAGCTTTCGGTGAAAAATGCACACTATTTTTACTTTTGGTGAAATGTGCTTTCAGTGAAATGTCCTAGATCCATATATATATATATATATATATATATATATATATATATATATATATATATGTGCACACACACAGATATATGCTATCCCCAATGGAAGGAGAAACAAACTGAAGCAAAGAACTCCTGAAGGGAGTAAAATATCCACCAGGTCCACAGGAGTCTTTGGAAGGGGGAAGGAGGGAGGGTTCGTAAGAATGAACGGTGAGATGGACAACAAACATGGAACATTATGGCGAGTACACTTCTTTGTTATGTTGTACTATCTCACCTTCATTCTTACAATGATGGGACAGCCTCCCTAGCACCTTTTCCCTGGGTGGCTAACGAGAGTACACCTTTAAGCACAGTGGACCCAAAGAAGGCCCTGTCCCTGGAGGCCAAATCCACTTTGTAATGCGTGTTAAATGTATGAGGAGTAGCCAAGGTAGCTGCAGCACAAATATTATCCATAGGAATTCTGGACTGAAAGGCAGAAGAGGTAGCAAGTGCTCTACTTGAATGAGCCTTAACCTTAAATGGTAAAACTGTGAGCTTTGGCCGGTTAAGACCTGCATGATATCAACTTGAATGCATAAGTGTAGCTAAATAACTTTTATCTGCACTTTTTAAAGTAATTTGTTTGTGTTGCATTGAGCAATATCTAGCTGGAAGTTGACTTTTTTCAGTAGTGCATGTGGTATTTTCAGTTAAGGCTTGTTAAAAACCTGCATAGCCAGTGATAGGTGGGGGTAGTTTCCTTCATTGTTATTCAGTTTCTGTCTTATACAAGTGGTACAGTGAATTATCTTCTGTTTAAACTGTGAGCTTTGGCCAGTTAAGACCTGCATGATATCAACTTGAACGCATACGTGTAGCTAAGTAACTTTTATCTGCACTTTTTAAAGTAATTTGTTTGTGTTGCATTGAGCAATATCTACCTGGAAGTTGACTGTTTTTTCAGTAGTGCATGTGGTATTTTCAGTTAAGGCTTGTTAAAAACCTGCATAGCCAGTGATAGTTGGGGGTAGTTTCCTTCATTGCTATTCAGTTTTTGTCTTATACAAGTGGTACAGTGAATTATCTTCTGTTTAAACTGTGAGCTTTGGCCGGTTAAGACCTGCATGATATCAACTTGAACGCATAAGTGTAGCTAAGTAACTTTTATCTGCACTTTTTAAAGTAATTTGTTTGTGTTGCATTGAGCTATATCTAGCTGGAAGTTGACTTTTTTCAGTAGGTCCCTACCCACCCTCCCTGTTTTTGTCTTGGTGTTAATCTTGGTGGCTTTGAAACTGCCCGCCCCTCTTGTAAATTTGCACTTGGATACTCCTCCTGGGCCCATCTCATTGCTCACTCAAAAAAAAAAAAAAAAAATTTATCTACTTTTACTGTATTTGTGTTTCTTCCTATTTTATTTTGCTTTTGCGTCATCTTAAATGTACTCAATTGTATTTATTACTGCTTGGTGTAACTCACTCTAAGCCTTTTAGTTTAAGCACTTGGGCTTCAGACCAGTTGTTTTACATTAAGAAGGTTTGTGCTCTGCACTGTAGTGGCAGGACAGGTAGCTTACATCCTTCTAAGTTGGGAACTGCTGATTGAGGGCTCAGTGTCTGTTATTCTAAAAGTGTATTAGTTCTGGTTTAAGCACTTGGACTTCAGGCCAGTTATTTTACATTAAGAAAGTTCGTGGTCTGCACTCTTGTGGGAGGAGAGGCTGGACTCTGCCCTTCTGAGCTGGGAATTTCTGGTTAGAGGCTTATAGTGCCTGCATATTTGAACTGTTTATTACTAAATTGGTACACCTTGTTTGCTGTGGCATAGACTAGATCCAGGCCTGCTGAATCTAGCTTTGTTTGTATAACTTGAGCACTAATCCAGGTATTCTTTAAAGTATTCAACAGTATTTATTACTGCTTGGTAGTAACTTGATTAAAGTGTAACTATCATTCTAAGTCTTTTGGATTAAGCACTTGGGCTCAGACCAGTTGTTTTACATTAGGAAGGTTTGTGGCCTGCACTGTGGTAGCAGGACAGGTAGCTTACATCCTTCTAAGTTGGGAACTGCTGATTGAAGGCTCAGTGTCTGTTATTCTAAAAGTGTATTAGTTCTGGTTTAAGCACTTGGGCTTCAGGCCAGTTATTTTACATTAAGAAGGTTCATGGTCTGCACTCTTGTGGGAGGAGAGGCTGGACTCTGCCCTTCTGAGCTGGGACTTTCTGGTTAAAGGCTTATAGTGCCTGCATATTTGAAATGTTTCTTACTGGAATTGGTACACCTTGTTTGCTGTAGCATAGACTAGATCCAGGCCTGCTGAATCTAGCTTTGTTTGTATGCTTGTTTGCTTGTTATTTCCCTGAAACGCTAATTCCACCTAAAACACGGCTTTTCAGCGCTTCTGTGGATCCCTAGTGACATCTGCATTGCTTACTGTACTTACTTCCTTGTTTCACTTGAAAGAAAGTTACTGTTTGTCATTTTTGCATTTAAGTTACCTGTAACACATTGCATTTAAGTTACCTGGCACTTGCTCACTTAAGCAATTATATAAGTCAGCACTAAAAAATTAAAAGCACTACACCCTCACAAACTCCCCTTGAGTACCTTGTTCCCCATTGGCCCTTTTTTTTTTCAATTATAAAGGAATTCTCAATACTATTCTAGCATGTCCAAAGGTCAGTTGTCAGTCTCCTCTCCGGTCCAGCTGGTGAATCTGGGAATTTGAGGCAATGTTACAACTGCCTCATGTACACAGACAACCCTCTCCTCCTCCCAACAAATTCCAACACATGTGAGAGATGCAACCATATAGCCAAACTGGAGGCTAAGCTCTCTCAACTCAGTACTGGCGTAAATATAAAATAAACACACAAAAACATACTCAGAGGCTCTAAATAAAAATCTGCCTAAGCAGCAGAGACCTCCAAAGCAGACACCCAAGCAACCTCTACCCCAAAACAAAACACGTGCAACACATAGCTCACAAAGCCAGTGTGCCGAACAGTCACAGCCCTTAAGGCTAAACAACACACCTGATACACTTGTAATAGGTGACTCTATTGTCAGGCACACTGACGTCCCGCTCACCAGGCTGAACAAGGAGAAGGTCACGGTGAGCTGCCTGTCAGGCGCTAGGATCCGCCACATAACACAAGCACTCAGGTCACTCCAAGGCAAGTACAAATATGAATCCGTCATTGTCCATGCTCGTGTGAATGACCTGAGACGTACCTCCCTGGACTACATGAAAAGAGACATAGAGGAGCTCTCTGAGCATGTGGCCCAGGCCGGTATGACCCTGACCTTGAGTAGCATCTTACCCTCACCAAGAATGATGCCACAATATGAAGACAAGATGATCAATTTCAACAATTGGCTTAAGTATTGGTGTCATTCAAAGGGGATCCAATGCCTGTCAGCCTGGGATGACATGCTCGACAGGCCACGATGCTTATCTAGGGACGGCTTGCACCTGTCACCCCTGGGCTTTCGGATATTGGCAAAGGCTCTTGCCACCCCCATAGTGCCTTTTTTAGGCAAGGCACAAAAAGACAAACCCACCTCCATAGGTATCACAAGGGATAAGAAACTAAGAGTAATGCTACTCAACGCCAGAAGTCTAAACCTCAAGATGCATGCACTCAACACTCTCCTTAGCATGGAGAACATCGATATCTGTGCAGTAACAGAAACCTGGTTCAAGGCTCCCGAGAGTACCCCAGCACTACCAGGTTATACCTCATACCATGCTTTTCGGCCCCAAAACTTGGACCGAATCAGAAAAGGAGGGGGAGTATCAATATTCGTCAAAGATACCCACACCTCCAGGTTGGTGGCACAGCACGAAGCATCAGAGACTATCCATGTGCAACTAACCGTGGGTAAAACTGCCTTCCAGTTTATAGCCTGCTACAGACCACCCTCCCAAACCCAGGAACCCCAGTCGGCCTTCCTGAGAACACTGGAAAATATGAAGGTCTCTCCAAACACCATTACATTGGGCGACTTCAACTACCCAAACATAGACTGGGAGCATTACTCTAGCTCCAACACCCTAGCTCAAAGTTTCCTAGAATTTATAAACTCAAATGCTATGGAATAACTTGTTACCACTCCCACAAGAGGGGAAAACATACTGGACCTGATCATCACCAACATGGGGACTCTATGCTCCAGACCAGAAGTGTATCCCTCACTGGTAAGATCAGACCATAAACTAATCTCACTGGATATTCACATCCCGACCCCACCCCCTGCCCAGAAAACCACAGTGAAAAACTTCTCTAAAGCAAATTTCACACCCATCAAAACCGAGGTTGAATCCTTCAAAGCCCCCGGGCCTGTGGAAAATACGGCCCAGACCGCAGAATCCTTTATAAACGCATTCTATGAACACCTTCAGGAATGCATGGATCATGCAATCCCAAATAAAACCAAGACCCAATCCTCCAGAGGCAGACGTCCTGTCTGGTGGACCCCAGCCATAAACAAACTATACAATAGAAGGAGGAAGCTACTACATGATACAGCAAAATCCCAAAAAGGGAAGGCATCTTTGATCAGTGTTAGCAAAAAACTACGGGCACTCATAAAATCGTCTAAGGCCAGCTTCGAGAGAAAAATTGCACAGGACACTAAGGATAATCACAAGGCTTTCTTTAGTTATGTTAGGAACCTGGGTGGGAATTCCCAGATATGCTCAGAATTAGTCCAAAATGACAAAAAATACACCAAACCCACAGACATTGCCAACATCCTAGCTGACAGGTTCAGCACAAACTCCCCTCCCACCAAAGGGCAAATATCTATCCCAGCAGAGTGCTGCCCCCCTGTCATCTCAGATGCTCAGGTAAGAGCCGCCCTCTCCAAAGCAAAAAACACAGCATCAATGGGACCAGACGGTGTCTCGGGCTGCATCCTACATGAACTCCAAGAAGAGCTAAACCCAAACATAAAACTACTGTTCAATCTCAGCCTTACCACAGGATATGTACCCAAAGAGTGGCGTACAGCAACAGTGGTCCCTCTCCACAAAGGTGGTGCCTCAACGGATCCTGGAAACTATCGCCCCATAAGCCTGACTAGCTTGGTCTGCAAAGCTATGGAAAGGATCATCATGGACCTCATAAAAAAAGATATTGGGGACCTATAGACACTGGATCCTACCCAGTTCGGCTTTGTTAAGGGCAGATCCTGCCTCTTAAACCTGGTTGATTTCTTTGAAACAGTCACCAAGGCCATTGACGAGGGGAAGGTGGTCCACACAGCCTACCTGGACCTCGCAAAAGCCTTCGATACAATACCTCACTCGGGCATTATACATAAGCTCACCAGCTTAAATATAAACCCCTATGTCACTAGATGGGTTGCAAACTGGCTCAAGGACAGAACCCACATGGTTAGAATTGCTGAAGCCATGTCAGACTCCAAACCAGTTACAAGTGGCGTCCCACAAGGCTCAGTCCTGGGACCTCTCCTGTTCGGTATATATTTCTCGGAGGTACAGGCCAACACGGAAGGACTGTGGCTGACCAAGTTCGCAGATGACTGCAAACTGGGCGCTATAATCGACTCTCCAGCCGACACAAGCATCCTCCAAAAGGGCCTCATAGAAACAGACAACTGGTGCCAGAGCCATGGCCTCAAGCTAAACGCCAAAAAGTGTATAGTCATCCCCTTTGGCAAAAACAAAGTGCCCACAAATTACCATTAAGTACGGAAGACGTAATTAGGGACCTGGGGACCCAAGTTGATAGCAATCTCTCATTTGACAACCACGTGGCCAAAGTGGTTAGAAAAACATTTTATATAGCCCACCTAATCATGAAGGAATTCACATCTAGATCAGGGGAGGTCATCGTGCCTCTTTACTCATCCCTCATCAGGCCCATAATTGAGTACAATGCCCCTTTTGGGATGTACCTTACCAGACACCTGTAGCAACTGGAAAGACCCCAAAAGTACCTCACCAAGAGGATCAAGGGGCTCAAACAGATGCCATATGCTGCCCGGTTAAAAAACTCCAGCTCTACTCAGTGGCATACCGCCTGCTCAGAGGCGATCTGTGCCTGACGTATAAAGCCATGTCCAACCCGGAATTAATGGACATGCTGCACCTCAGAAAATCCAAATCCCATTGAGCTACGCGCTCGAGAGACTTGAACCTCAGCAGTGAAATAAATAGGACATGCTGGAGGGACAGATTCATAACCCAGAGGCTCCCTTCACTCTGGAATAAAATCCCAGTCCAGGTTAGGCAGAGTCCCTCATTGACTCTCTTCAAGAGGAATCTCGATGAGTGGATGGGGGATCGTAGGTTTACCCCGGTTATCACTTCTGTGTCACTGTTAGACAGAGGCACAATATACTAACCTCGAAAAAGGGCATAGCAAAACTGATTTAAAATGGGTGGCGAAAGCCAAACACACTCTGGCTAGGCTTATAAATGCCCTAGGGCAGATAGCCTAGTATGAACCGATGAACCTAAATCTCTTGTTATTTGAGGTACAGATGAATGTAATGCAGTTTGAGAGCCAGTTGGAAAGAGTAGTTTTTGAAACTGAGCTACCCTTTTTTGCATCTGAAAAGGATACAAACAACTGGCCAGACTTTCTAAAATCTTTTGTCCTATGCAAATAGAGTCTGAGTTGTCTGTGCATGTCCAGTTGATGTAATTTGTATTCTGCCTTGTTGCTGTGATTAGGAAAAAACATTGGAAGCTCAATAGATTGATTTATGTTAGTTGAAGAAGAGACTTTAGGTAAAAAAGGATGGATTAGTTCGCAAGGATACCCTATCCTTATGAAATATCAAATATGGTGGTTTGATAGATAAGGCTTGCAACACTGATACTTTTCTAGCATATGTTACAACAACCAGAAAAATGGTCTTCCAGGAAAGGAACTTGAGGTCTGAAGATGAGGAGGGTTCAAAAGGTGGTAATGTTAGGTGAGACAGAACAAAATTTAAATCCCAAGGAGAAAGGGGTTCCTTAAAGGGAGGTCTTAATAAGGAGGCACCTTTTAAGAAGGCTCTACACAACCTGTGTGAGATTAAGTTTGAGGTAGGATCACCAATGTGGAAATTTGAGATTGCAGCGAGTTGTACTCTGAAGGTTGCTGCAGCTGAACCCTGTTGGAAGAGTTCCACCAAGAATTCCAAAATAGAGTGAATAGGCGCAGAAAAGGGGTCAATGTTCTTGTATTGAGCCCAGAGGGAAAACCTTTTCCATTTGCTAGAATACAGTTTTCTGGTGGAAGCTTTATGAGAGGACATCAATATATGTTTAACTGTTGGAGTAAAATTCTGAAGCCTGACTAGATTGGGAAGTGGAGCAGCCAAGCTGTCAAGTTGAGGGTGTGGAGAGAGGGATGAAGCGCACCAGACATATGTGTCAGCAGGTCTGGAACTGGGTCCAGAGTCCAAGACTTCTCCTGAAGATGAGGCCAAAGGAAGGGGAACCAAACTTGAGGAGGCCAGTAATGAGCAATGAGAATCATCCTGCTTCCCAAGGACTGTGATTTCTGAATGACTCTGGGTATGAGAGAAAACAGAGGAAAGGCATATAGAAGTCCAGAGGGCCAATTGTGAGCAAGTGCATCTCTTGGTGTCTCCCCTGGAGGGGGGATTACGGTAAAGTAGTTGCTGCACTTGGCATTCATAGGAGTGGCAAAAAGATCGCAGCAAGGCAGACCCCATGTTCGGAAAATCGTTTTCGCTACATTCTGATTGAGAGATCACTCATAAGGCATTAAAATTGCCCTGCTCTGCTTGTCTGCTATCACGTTGGACTTCCCCGAAATGTGAGTTGCTATTAGAAAGCGCTGGGAAGAAACTGCCCATTGCCAAACTCTCAGGCCCTCATGACAACGAGGGTAAGATCTGGTTCCCCCCTGCTTGTTTATGTACCAAACCACAGGCACATTGTCTGACTGTATCGCAATTGTCCCTAGAGGGAGAGAGTCGTGAAGTGCTTGCAACGCAGGACGCACTGCTCTCATCTCTAGGACATTTATATGGAAGTGAGCCTCGTGTTCTTGCCATATACCTTGGACTGTTCTCCCCAGATAAAGCACCCCCCCCCTATCTGGGAAGCATCTGTGGTCACCGTAGCTAAGGGTTGTTGCAGAACAAAGGGTCTCCCTATGGTCACATGGCTGGAGTGTATCCACCAACTTAAGTCGTTTTTGCTTGATTCTGTTATCCTGATCAGGTGAGACATAGGAAGCTCTTGAAGTAACCATTGGGAGAACAACAGCCATTGAAGGATCCTCATGTGCATTCTGGCAAGGGGAACCAGTGTTGTTATGGACGCCATTGTCCCTAATAGTCTTAGAACCATCTTTGCTTTCACCTTGGACTTGGGAAGAAGATGAACTATCTGTTGTCCGAGTGATGAAACTCTGTCTGTTGGAAGACATGCTACCAGAGAAGCGGTGTCTAGATCTGCGCCTATAAATGTAATATGTTGACAGGGCAACAAGGCAGACTTTTGAAAGTTGATTGTAATACCCAACTGAGCGCAAATTTCCAAAGTCAGATCCCTGGCTTGTTGGAGTAGATGCTTGGTGGTGGCAGATAGGAGCCAGTCGTCTAGATAGGGAAACACTCGGAATCCTAGACGCCTGAGGTGAGCCGTGACTACTGCCATGCATTTGGTGAACACTCTGGGGGCTGTAGTCAGACCAAAGGGCAGAGCTCGGAACAGATAATTACTGGCTCCCAGCCGGAAGCGTAAGTACCTTCTCGATGTCCTGTCCATTTTTATGTGGTAATAAGCATCTTGAAGGTCTATCGAGCACATCCAATCGTCTTTCCCTAAAAAGAGAAGTATAGACTGCAGTGTCACCATTCGGAACTTTGACTTCTTGACAGATTTGTTTAATTTGCTTAGGTCTAATATGGGTCTCCAGTCCTCCCCTGTTCTTTTTGCCACCAAAAAGAATCTTGAGTAAGTTCCGAATCCTATTTGGTCTGTAGGGACTTCTTGGATGACTCTTTTGTGCAGCAACTTTTGAATCTCTATAGTTGATTGCTCCCTTAGATTGGGTGGAACATCTGGGATTGTTCTGGTCTGTGGGACAGGATCGGAAAAGGGAATGGAATATCCTCTGGATATTATTTTTAGTACTCACTTGTCTCTTTTGATAGTTTACCAGGCTTCTGGGTACATAGATAAACATCCCCTGACTGCCTCCAGGAGCAGAGCAGTCCGGCCTCCTTTCAGGAGTGCTGATAAGGGCGTCCGCAAAAGGAATCATGGTCACCCTGGTTCTGCAGGCTCCCTCTGCCTCTAGGGCGGCGTCCACTGTTGTTACTTCCCCCTCTGCCCCTGGGGAAGGAATCACCCCGTGCATCCTGGAAAACTCTCTGGGATCTTCTGAACCACATTTTCCCACTCTTCAGACCTTTAGGATAAGGTCTTGAAGCTACGGAAAAATGTACTCCAATGGCAGAGAGAGTTTTTCCTTCCTGCTCGCATCAGGTGAGAGTGTCTTTTACTTTGGGTTCAAAGATTGAGGAACCGTCAAAAGGGGCATTAGTAAAAGCAGACAAAGAGCTCCGCAAAATTGCATAAGCGCATCCAGGAGCGTCTCCCAAGGGAAACTCCAGAACCCGCTGCCCTACTCCATCAGCTGCGTAAGAGATCAGCCTCATGGAGGAGTTAACGATGGAATTTAAGGTGGATAGATGGGAGGAGACCTTCTCATTCACCCCCGCAGACAATGTACCTTGTAGAGAATCTCCTAGTTCTTTCAGGAGATCTCTCTGTAGCCTTGTGAAATGAGTGAGATTGTTCAGCGATCGAAGAGTAAAGGTTGCCAACGAAAATACACGTTTTCCGTATCTGTCCATCGTTTGAGAGTCTTTATTTGGAGGATGAACAGATCCTTCTTGGTTGCTGCTGCCACCACCACAGCATCTACAGGTACCCCCTTATTGAGGAAATCCTTTCTGGAAGGAGCTGATAAGAATTTGTTTGGCCTCTGAGGGACTGGTTCTATTGTGTCAGGTGACTCCCACTCCTTTCGACTGACCAAGTCCATTAGCTCGTCGAAAGGCGGAGACACCTTGGAGGCTGAAGGTTGAGATCCAAAAGCCTTCAGGTACACTGGCTCCCCATCAGAAGGGGTGGTGGCCTGCCAGCTGCCTCTCTGTTTCAGGATCTCTAGAATATCTGCGAATGAGATATCATCAGAGGACGACCGTGGGGACCCTTCTGACTCCTCGAGGTCAGTGTTTGAAGTGACGGACTCATCAGGAGAGTCTATGTGCTTCCTCTTGCAAGTTCTCTTCCAAGGGGGCTCCTCATAAGGGTATTCTGGGGAGGCCTCTGAAAAGAGGGGTTCACCTAATAGGGGATCCTGAGACTCTGGATCTCTGCTGTCCTGTGGAATGGGTGGTTCCAAAACAGTAGCCGGTGCCTTAGGGGGACGAATGCTGGTATCCTTATGTGGAGCTGTAGGGGCAGACAGCACACTCATCAGCTCAAAGGCGGATCCCACCGGCTCCGAAGACTCCCTCGGCTCCGAGGAAACAGAGGAAGCCATTGGACCCAGCGAGATCGGACCTGAGGCCGATGTAGGAGCCGAGCTAACCCGGGCTGACGCTCCAAGGGGTAGGCTTGGCACCGAAGATGATCTCGGCCGAGAATCCCCTCAGGGCCGACCAGGGAACCCCAGCTCCCAGACTCTCCTGATGGCACAGAGAGTGTTGGAGCAGAAGTTGGCTCTGTGACCACTGAAGGGGGTCTCAGAATCGATGGATCCACAGTAAGTGGTACCAAGCACTTCGGCTCCGAAGGTCCAGCTTGGCTCGGAGGAGGAACAACAGTGGTCACAACTGGTATAGTAGGCTCCAGGACCAAATGGGTCAGAGCCAAAAATAATTTTGTTAGCACCGGCGACTTCAAGAGTCTGCGCACCACCCATTCCATGTCCTCGTCAGATAAGCTCCTGGTGGACCTGGTGGATGGGGACAGAGAATGAGACCTGTGCAAAATAGAAGAACTCAGTGTAGGGGAAACCGGTGAAATCTCCATAGACCGTCTCCGAGAAGAGGTATCTTGCGGCTCTGAAGACTTTGGAGCCGAAGAACCAGGCTTGTCAATCAAGATAACCTCCGATGGAGGTAGTAGCCTTAGAAATTTTAGGTAACTTGACTGGAGGCTCAGAATGAGCCAATGCAGCAGGTGATTGTCTCCTTTGAGGTTTGTCCTTTTTTGAAGAAGGAGTAGAAGAAGAGGAAGAAGAACTGTGGATAGCTTCCTCAAAAGTTGTCTTTAAAAGCCCCTTAAGGATCACTTTGTTACTCCTTTCCTGTAAAACCCTGGCACTGAAGGAATGACAGCATGTACAATCCTCTTGTAAATGAATAGCTCCAAGACAATACACACAAATGACATGACCATCAGTGATAAGATAACTTTTGTGAACACTTCTGGCATTTTTTGAAGCCCTAAGGCTTATGTTCCCTCTCCTTTGGGTATTTGGACATGATAATGACAAAGGACCACAATATAACAACAAACAAAATCTAATTACTAAAACTACTACATATAGCTAACTACAGGAAAACACTGAGGAGACAGATAAACAAGGGAAGAAAATAGGGCCTCTAAAACGGCCCTAAATCCCAGAAAACAACACACCAACTACAAGCCCTCTAACTACAAGGGGCGAAGAGCTCTTTAACTTAAATGAGCTGCTATTAGCTATATGACAAGACACAACAAAAACAACCACTACAAGGGATACAGCAAGACCTACGAAAACGATGGCCAAAGGCAGCACCAAAGGGAATACTAGCTACAACAGTCTAGATATACTGGTTTGAACAATAACTATGTAACTACAATGCAAGAAAAAATATCCACTATAATACAGACAGAGAATAAAGGTTCTAATAAGTAGAAAAAATTTTCAAACTTAGCCATGTCCAAGAAGAGCGCATCCAACCACGTAAAGCAGCAAACAAGATCTGAGGAATTACAACACTGCATTATGGAGATACTTACTTGCCATGAGCCAAGTTTGAGTCTTTCAGCTGTGCATTCGGCCGAGTCGGAGCCGAGGATTGGCTCCGAACCCATCATTGTAAGAATGAAGGCGAGACAGGGCAACATAACATTAAACAGCATGTATGCTGTATGTAGGTTTCGATGAACTACTTGAAATTGTATAAAGATCACTAGCAACATACGAGACCCAAACATGTGTAGCACAGTTTAAACATAAGAGTATCCATCTGACAGCATTTGCTAAGTCAATATGCACAATCTCTGCAGAAGTAAAAGTCATCTGAATAATTTAATTCCACATTAAAGAGAATATTACTAATAAGTTCATAAGTTCATAGGTGTGTACTGGGCTAATGGCCCTGGAGCCTTTACAAGCCTAGCCCATAGAAGTGCCCTGGCATCGTGCCGCCCGACGTTAGTTCCCAGTGCCTCTATCAAGTAGAGCCACTGGAGTGATCCCCAGGGTGAACTTTCTATTACCCATCTACTCATCAAGATTTCTCTTGAAGAGGGACAGCGAGGTGCTCTGCTTGACATGTACGGGAAGTCTATTCCAGAGCATCGGCAGTCTATGGGTGAGGAACCTGACCTTCCAGCATGTTCTGTTGAGCGTGGTAATGAGGCTGAGGTCTCTGGAGCAAGTGGTGTGGAGGGATTGGGATTTCTTTAGATGTAGCATTTCTAACAGAGCTGGGTCAGACATGCCTTTGTAAGACAAGCAGAGATTGCCTCTAAGTAGGCGATAAGAGACAGAGAATAGCGGGAGTCTTTTGAGTCTGTCCCTGTAGGACATGTGTTTAATGCCTAGGATCCTCTTTGTGAGGTACTTCTGTGGCCTCTTCAGCTGTTGCAGGTGTCTAGTAAGGTACATGCCAAATGGAGCAGAGCATTATACTCGATGATTGGTCTAATGAGGGAAGAGTAAAGAGAGACGATGACCTCTTTCTTCCTGGATGCAAAATCCTTGGTAATGAGATGTGCCACATAGAAAGACTTTCTGACCACAGTGGCAATGTGGTGGTCGAAGAAAGAATAGTTGTTTAAGAACTTACCATAACCTTAGATGTCCTTCTCTTCCATGTTGCAGTATTTATAACTGTAGGGAGTTGCTGCCAGCAGTGCCACCTTCCGGCAAGTATACCAAAGTCTTTGTTTCTGGAAGGTATGTGTGACATCCTTTGTCAGGGCCATAAACTGACATAGGGTATAAAGGTGACGTCTGCACGCATTCTCCTCAGAATGAACTGCCGCATACAGTAGTACTACTGTGGGTAGAAGAGTCCTATAGGGGACCCTTGGAATTACATGCAGGCTACAGTCTGGCAAGTAGGTGGTTTGTGTGCAGTGCAGACATTGGGGGGTATGAAAGTAATGCCCCTCCCCCCAAGTCAGAATGGCAAGCAAGATGTCAGTGGTAGAGGGGCAGGTGAGGGGATTGAATACTGCAACATAGAAGAGAAGGATATCTAAGATTATAGTAAGTTCTTACACAACTATTCTATGTCCTTCTATTCACATGTTGCAGTATTCATAACAGTAGGGAGAGTACCAGAGCTTTTATGTATGGTTTTGGGTGGAGGATAGGGTTCTCTGGTCAATGAGTCCTTGGAGGATAGACCTGGCAAACCCTGCCCTAGCTCTAGAGACTAGGTCCAGTTTGTAATGTCTGGTAAAGGTGTGGACAGAAGTCCAAGTGGCAGCTTCCAGGATGGAAGTGTAGTCAATTCCTTTGAAAAAGGCAGCTGAGGAAGCAGCTGCCCTGGTAGAGTGAGGTTTGACTTGTCAGTGTAGGGATTTTCTATGGAAAGAGTAGCATAGGGTAATGGATTTTGAAATCCATGAGGAAATGGTTTGCTTGGAGACTGCCTTCCCTAGAGCTCTGGGATGGAAGGAGATGAAAATTTGATCTGATTTTCTGATGGGTTTATTTTTGTCTAAGTAGTACCTCAGTTGTCTGTGGACATGCAAGGAATAGAAAGTCCTTTCTGAGGAATTTTGTGGTTGAGGGTAAAACACTGGTAGATAGATGGTCTGGTTTAGTGAAAGTTATTTAACCACCTTCGGCATGAAGGAAGGGTTGGTCCTTAGGGCAATTCTGTCCTTGTGGAAAATAAGGTAGGGAGGGGTAACCATGAGGGTTTGGATCTCAGATACCCTCCTGGCGAACTTAAGGGCCACTAGTAGAACTGTTTTCAGTGTGCATAGCTTTAGGGATACTGAATGAGCTGGTTCAAAGGGTGGCGATGTAAGTTTTTCTAGTACAAAGTTCAGATCCCAAGGGGGAGGGATAGGTTTCTTGGGAGGCCTGATGTGAAGCACTCCCTTGAGAAAAAGTTTAACCTCCAGTCTGGAAGCCAGAGGAGGGGAGATTGGCAGACAGGCAGAGATAGCAAATAAATGCACTTTGACAGATGAATATGTTAGCTGAGTGCAGTAGCTCACACAAATAGGAAAGGACCATAGTTATAGAGGTAGTTAGAGGGTCCTGCTGGTTTTTCCACTGACACCAGTAGGAGAATATGTTCCATTTGGATACATAGCTTCTCCTGGTACTAGGTTTTCTGGCCTCCTGCAGAACATTGAGTACTTCCTCTGAGTATAGGTGTCTGTAGGGGATCAAAACCCTATCACCCATAAGGTTAATTTCAGATTGTCCATCTGAGGGTGTAGTAAGGATCCCCTGTCCTGTTTGAGTAGGTCTATTCAGTGGGGTAACCTGTGGTGATTGCCCTTGGCTAATAGGTGTAAGAGGTGAAACCAATGCTGTCTCGGACAAAAGGGGGTCACCAGTTGGATTGTTGGGTTGTCCCTCTGTATTTTCAGAAGGACTTTCTGAATTAGGGTGAATGGAGGGAAGGCATAGAGGTACATTCCCTCCCAAGAGAAGGAGAAGGCGTCCACTTTCCACGCTTGTGGATGTGGATTCCTTTTGCAGAATTTGGGCATCTGTCTGTTCTGGGCGGAGGCAAAAAGGTCTGCTTGTGGAATACCCCACCTGCGGATCATGTCTAGAAAAACTTCCCTGTGAAGCATCCATTTGTGACTTGGAGCTAAAGTTCTGCTCAGGTAGTCTGCCATGACATTTTGTGTGGAAGGGATACAGACAGCTAGCAGATGAATGTAGAAAGATACTGCTATGTACCAGATCTGGATTGCTAGGGTGCACAGAGGGTAGGACTTTGTTCCCCCCTGCTTGTTGATGTACCATAGGACCATCATATTGTCTGTGATTACTTTCAGGGTTCTTGGGTGAAAGGCTGACTTTAAAGTTTAGCAGGACCAAGTGTAAAGCCCTCATTTCTTTGAAGTTAATATGGTCCTTTAGTCTTGAGTTGGACCATGTGCCTTGCACTGAGAGTTGTTTTTGGTTTGTAAGTAGCACTGCCCCCCCATCCCAAGTCGGCAGCATCTGTGGAGACCTGTTGTAGGGGGGGGCTGGGATCTGAGGGTGGATCCAATGGTTGAGTTGAAGAGCTGAGATCCACCACTGGAGTTCTTTCTTCAGACATTGAAGAAAGGGGGAGTGTGGGTCCAGGGGCTGGGAGTGTTGACTCCATAGGTTTTTCAGGACCCCTGGATTTTCTCATATGGAGTTTTGCCAGAGGCAACATGGGTACAGAATTCTTAAAATCTCTCGAGCTGGCAAGGAGGTGTGGTTGAGGATTCTTTGAAAATATAGACAAAGGTCTAGGATTCTTTGATCTGGAATGAAGGCTTTCATTATGTCTGTTCTGAACCTGCAACTCAGGAAGACAACGTCTTGAGAGGGGATCAGGTGAGATTTTCCGTGGTTTATGGTGAACCCTAACAGAGACAGAGTGGACATTACCTGTTGCATATGTAACAGGAGGGTTTGGCAGTCTTGATGAAGAATGAGCAGGTCGTCCAGGTATGGGTACATCTGAATACCCTGAGTCCTGCAATGGGCAATGACGGGGGCCATGCAGTTTGTGAATACTCGGGGTGCAGTAGAGAGTCCAAAGGGCAAAGCTGAGAATTGCAAATGGCAGGACCTTATTGCAAATATGAGGAATTTCCTGTAATCTGGGTGTATGGGGATATGTAGGTAAGCATCATTTAAGTCCAGGGCTACCATGAAAGTCTGAGTTGGAATTAGTGGTAAGAGGAGGGGTAAGGTAATCATTATGAAACTGGGAACTTTGAGAAATAGGTTTAGGAAAGTTAAGTCTAGGCTTGGCCTCCAAGGACTGTCCTTCCTTGGTACCAGAAACATTCTGGAGTAAAAACCTGTTTCTTTGTTGGTGTGGTACCTGTTTTATGGTACCTTGAACTAGAAGCTGCTGAATGATAGGAGGGAAAAGGTGGGTTTGGCTTGCAGGTGGTGAGGGATGCCACGGAAGGGTGGTATCATCCACCAAGTCATGAAGTAGCCTGACTGAATGATGGATTGAACCCACTGTTCTGATGTAATAATCCACCAGGAGGGAAGGGAGAGGGTGAGATGGAGGAAAAGTGGGGTGTTTTGGTGCAAGGGAGGGTAGTCACAGAGGAGGTGGTCTGGACTGGTCAGACTGGCCTTGAAAGGGGATAGTGGAAGAACCTGTAGGAAAGCTAGGAGTAGAGTTTTTCCTGGTTTGTCTACATCTTTTAGACTGTGGAGCAGTGTGTGCTGACTGACTTCTAACAAAGGAAGGTTTCTGTGGATAATTCCTGTGATACCTGAGTATAAGAGACACCAGAAGGTGTTAAGATTCTGAAGTTCCATACCATTTTCTTGAAGGAACTTAAGGAGTTCTGCTGAGGCTTGGCCAAACAGGGCTTTATTATCCAGGGGGTGCATCCAGTAATTTTATTTGCACATTCAAGGCCAGGGGTTGTAGTTTCACCCAAGAATATCGCCTCAAGACTGATCCAGATGCAGCAGACTTAGATGAGGCTTCCACAGCATCATAACTGCACTTTATTGAGTGCCTAGTTACTTGGGATGCAGTGGGAAGAAGGGTGTTAATTTGAGCTTCAATGGGAGAGTCTGGTCCCTCAGAAAGTAAGTGGAGGCCTTGGAAATGGTATCCAAGACATATTTAGCCATATGCATTTGGTAGTCGAGAGCTTTAACTCATTCACTCCGGAGCAGCTCAGGAAAAGCTGCCTGCTTAATTCCACCATAGGAACAACAGTGCAGCCTGAGCTCATTTTCAGAAAATCCATTTGTAA
Source organism: Protopterus annectens (assembly GCF_019279795.1). Lineage (NCBI taxonomy): Eukaryota > Metazoa > Chordata > Ceratodontiformes > Protopteridae > Protopterus > Protopterus annectens. The sequence goes on from NC_056726.1 coordinate 1,852,084,694, forward strand.
TACCATACAGAAAACAAATGTTCATAACTCTTTAACTATAAGAGCTAGACTAAAAATGTAAACACGAAAGTTGTTCAGCAGACCCTGAACTTTCCAACAGTGTAAATGTTGATAGTGCATATCAAAGTCATTATTAAATATCTGGCAAGGAAGACTGATATTGTGCATATTTTTTACCTTTTTGGAAAAACAAAGCACAATATCTTAGTCAATGTACCATGCAGATCCATACAATTTGAATTTAATTTGTTAATATGAATGTCGGCTTTAAAATGATACCTTACCCATTACTGTGGGATGCTCCTTTTTTGAGATATTCACAGAAATATGATTAATATATTATTTCTCATAATTGATAAATAAACAAAGCATAATATCTCATCACCTGTAACAGACAGAACCCTACATATCAGTGTAGAAGTTGTGCATCTGAATGTCAGCTTCAAAATGATGCATCATTTGTGTGATCACCATGCTCCCTTGCAAAGATAAGGGCATAATAATGAGAAGTATTGGAAATGTATAATTTTCATAATCGTACAAGACTAAACAAACTGTGATATCTGTACATGTGTACAGTGCACAGACACAGGTCTTTTACCATGTTGTAAGGAGTAACACTGTCTTCAAAATGAGGTATTACTTGGCACACTGACATGCTCCCTTGCAAAGTTATTTACCAAAATATGAAAAAAATAATAGTTTCCATAACCTAATTCCAAACAAACTGATATCTGCACGTGTCCAACACACAGGCACAATTCTTTTACCATGTTAGAACCAGCAATACTGTCTTCAAAATGAGGTATTACTTGGCACATTCAGATGCTCCCTTACAAACTTATCTACCAAAATATGAAAAAAATTAATAATTTCCATAACCTAACTCCGAAACAAACTTTGATATCTGCACACGAGTCCAACATATAGGCACCATTCTTTTTCCCATGTTAGAACTATCAATACTGTTTTCAAAATGAGGTATAACTTAGCACATTCAGATGCTCCCTTGTAAAGTTATTTACCAAAATATGAAAAAAAAATCATAATTTCCATAACCCAAGTCCAAAACAAACTTTGATATCTGCACGTGTGTGCAACGTACAGACACAATTCGTTTATCATGGTGGAACTACCAATACTGTCTTCAAAATGAGGTATTAATTGGCACACTGACATGCTCCCTTGCAAAGTTATTTACAAAAATATGAAAAAATCATAAATTTCCATAACCTAAGTCCTAACAAAACTGATATATGTACATGTGTACAGCATTCCAAAGCAGTTGTTTTACCATGTAAGACACATATGATTGTAAATATACACATTCTTGGTGTAGCCAACAGACTGCTGAATGGGTACATGTAAAGACAAAAAGCAAGGTAAGGACCGCCACTCCACTAATGAACCCAGGACAGGCATGGGACTTCAGTGGCAGGCAAGGCCATCTGATCTGTCCGATAGCTGTGCTGGCTACCCACTCAGACAGCTGATACCACTGCAGTCTCACGACCTCCTTCAGTGTCAGCAGTCTGCCTTAACTATGCCTTTTCTCTTTACATGTGTCCATTCAGCAATGGACCACTTTCTGTATTACTAAGCCCTTCCTGTCATTTAAACTCTACACATGCCTGATAAAAGCAGAATAAAGTATTGCAGGATGGTTACTGACATATCAGATTGTACATGCTAGCACTCTCCTGAAACCGTTGTTCTTTCTCAGCATCTTCACCAGCTCCTTACCACAGTTATTTGCCAAACTCAGAAAAATATATTTTACACAACACATTTCATAATAAAATGTTACTTACCATACTGGTCCCTACTTGGTCATGGATTTTTCCATTCTTCTCACAAGCTGCATATTACCAATCCTGCATAGCTCTCCTCACGCCATTGTGGAGGTCAGTCAAGAACAACGCAATGCCCTCCTCAGTTAGGTGAACACCATCCTTTCTGAACAGGTGAACATCTTCTGTGGTGATGCTGTCATGACAGATTGTAGATCCACCAACCCTGTGCATCAAGCCATGCATGAACCTATTCTGTAAACGTCTGGCCTTGTGCACTGCCCGTTGACTGTTTGCTGTTTTCCATATCTGTCGATGAATTATGTCAGACCACACAAAATGACAACGTGGCCACCACGACTGCAGGTCTTCAAAAATTGCTCTGATTTGAAACCGTAGCCTTCCGAGTGATTGACTGATGACATCATTCCCTCCAAGGTGCAGCACAAGGATGTCAGGCTCAAGGTAGATGGAACACTTCTCTTCCAACAACTGCAGTACTCTGCTCCAATGCATACCTCTTCTTGCAATCCAGTTTACCTTCACACTGGATGTGGGGAAGCTCCAGTTGTACTGATTTTCAGTTATGGAGGCATGGCTGGCAGCCCAGTGAAAGTAGGAATGGCCACATACCCACACCCACACTCTCACTTGTCGTTCTCCTGCTCGGGAAGCCATGTCAGTATCAGAAGGTGGATGAACCTGCACAGGAAAGAAAATGCAAACAGATTACTACTGATGTTTGACAGATCTATTGGAAGACATATATATATTATATATATATATATATATATATATATATATATATATATATATATATATATATATAATGCATTACCTGGTTAGACCATCCAAATCTTCACTCCTATCCACAGGGTCATTATTCTTTTCATTAGGTACATAAGTGGTGATGATGCTGCAGAGGTACATACCTACCACCCGTGAAAACACCAGATTACACACAATGACTGACAAGGGGGCACAGAAAGGGCACATGTAAATGGAAAAAGCAGGTTAAGGACCACCACTCCACTAATATGCCTCGGACAGGCATGGCGCTTCAGCTCGTGGACATCTGAAGTGTCCCATACCGGTGCTGGTTACCCACTCAGACTGCTGGTAGCAGCAATGACTCCCAATTGCATGCAATGCCAGCACTTTGCCTTACCTCTGTCTTTTCCAAAAATAACAAATTGAAAATGCATCCCTGTTATAACTCTCAAGTGCCCAGATTTTGCCTTTACAAAATGACAGAAAGAAAGTGGTGTGTGTGTGTGGGGGGGGGGGGGGTGGATTGCAATGACTCAAGTGGAGAAAATGTTAAAGCTGACTTGTGCATTCATCAATGTGATAATGACTTCTACTTATGTAAATAACAGTGACAGCTGTTGACAGTTTTACCTGAAAAGTCATAATGACTCACTGCTGTATTGTAACTGCACTGTGCTAATGACGTGCAAAGTTATGCATGCTCATACACAGGTATTAATTGCCTGTTGAGTAGGCATTCATTGCATTACCTTCTGCAGCTGTTATGTAACACAGAGTCATCATCATCTGTTAGTAGAAGGCCATTGTCATTCAGTAAAAATAGTACACTTACTCAGTAAAAATAGTATAACACTTATTACTGAGCCCTTCCGCCCACCCATTTGTTAGCAATGTACCAAGCAATCACATATACACTTCCCTTCACATGGTGTAGGGCAAATGTCTACCCCATAATGGGTGCCTTCACAACACTAGTTTCTGCATGGTTAATCTTCTAATATATTTAAAAGGTCTTGAGATTTAATGCATACTCAAACTGTTATCCTTTCATGAATGCCTACATTTCATTTATTTTTTAAATCAGATGTCTAATATTAACCAAATATCAGACAGCAAAATATATTTCTTCCAAATGCCACTTAAGACATAATATATACAGATATTACTGATGCAGGTCACAGTCAGATTCCTTTTCAGTATTGCAACTGCTCAGCTTATCAAGACGACAAAAAACACAGGTGTTTATAATAATTATGAAATGTACTGACAAAACGTTTAGCCTTGTGTTCTAAAATGCTGCTTTCCAAATATCTGCATTCTAATGCAAGAACAGCTTTAATGTTGGCTAACTATACATAAAGATTAAGTTAATGCACAATATGCAATATGCCAGGTTCTTGTATTACCTCTATATGTCAGTTAAATGACTGTATGATAGACAGGGCTGTCCCTCATCAAGCAGTGCTTTAGCTCTCTTAATTTTAAAATGGACAAAAATGTTCAAAGGTACTTTATCAAAATGCCATTCCCAATTTCTTGGGTAGCTAGAGCAGTTATCACAATAGCAACAATTTGACAAAGCAAATAAAACCACCACAACATCAACGACTTTCACGGCAACCAGATTTAATAAAAATTTAAACCAAGACTTGGCACTTTCACCTATAAAATACACTAGGCATCATCAGAGTCTGATTTACTTGCTTTATTTGGTTCAGTATCACCTTGTGTGATTACTAACAATTTGACAATATTCACTTTCAGAATAAAATAGTGAGCTAATCAATAGCAAATACACTAATAAAATAAAATAAAATAAAATCTTAAGTGAAAACTGCTTTTCATGTATCTGTGCAAATGTTCTGCTACTTGCTTAAAATACTAGTTATTCAAAGAGTTACAAAGTCCTTTTGAACAGTGCTTCTGTTATAACACAACAAAACAAAATTAATACTAAGCAGATACACTGTTTCAAATATAAATAAAATTATGCTAAAGGCTGAATTTGGTTAAAATAAATTGCAAGACACCCTACAAATGAAGTTGTTAAAACCCTTCACACCGTTTCAATTATCTAAGCAATAGCTAAACCAGCCATAGGTCCAAAACAGTTTCTTTATCTCAGTCCCAAGATGAAGGCCAAAATGCAGTTCAGTTTATGGAGCGGTATGTTTCTCTAATCAAAGAAGAAGCTAGTGTATTCAAACTACTAGTGCTGTCACTGAGAGAATTCCACTTTTTATAGCATTTTACATAAACTATGCCAAGATCAGTTTATTTCATGAAACCCACAAAAAAGATGTTCAACAGACTGAAGTTAAGAAAAATGTTTAAAATGTATTACCTCTCTTGGGTCCTCCGTAGCAGCTTATTATTGTTGTTAAAAATATATATATGATACATCACATATGGGTTAAAAGGATCAGACAAAGAGGCCAAGTTCTTATTTTCCCAAATTATTAATCTATATAACCAGCACTATACTCAAGTTTATTACTGCAGATAATTGTAATACAGCCCAAAAACATTCTAGGGTGAAAAATGTCACGTAATCTAAACACCCCTTTACCCAGAGATTTATGTGATATTACTTCTCTATTAATCTTGTTGACCTTATATCCCGTAAGAAATACTTCACTTTTACCTCCAAAGTACACAAACAAGCCCTGGCCCATATCAGACTTCCTTTTGTTCTCTTACGATAAAGTTCCTAATATCATAAACTCTAAAATAGCTCAGCATTGCTTTTCCAACTGAACTTGCATCAGTCACTCTATTTGTCAGTCTGCACATCTTCCACAACAAGAATGGAAACTCTAAATGTTATTTTGCTGCAAGACCTAAAGGTTAAAGATGCAACTTGTTCTACCTACATTCATCACTCATGAAAAGCAAAGACTCTTCAGTAAATTAAAAATAAGCTAAAATGTACATTTGATAGTCTTGCAGAGGCTACATTGAAGGTAATGCAAAATGAACTCAAAAATGTTCCATGCAGAACAGCTGTCACTAGTTAAGGATCACATGCTGAACACAAGCATTAATTTGACTAGTATTCCATCCACCTTTCTAGATATAATCCAACATTAAACAAATCCTCCAATATAGTACACTCTATTGCCCAGTATGACAATGCTTACAGTGAGCCTCAGGCTGAACATTTATGATATATTAATTGACCATTAACTATAACAACAATAAACCCCATTCTATCCCACTACATGCTAAAAACAGCAGCAGTACAGCGCTCATAAAATTGGGCATTAATATTTTGGCTTCTGCTGTGGCAAAAATAATTCAAAATATTATATATCCTATTATTCCTCCAGTTCATCCTGAGCTGTTACCATATGCAAAATTTAGCACAGGTATGTAAGCTACTATTTGTGAAAAATGTTTTAAAGACTGAAAATATACATGGCACTTGTTCCAGCTTTGTTTTCAACTTACATTGTGTTGCACCGTGCAAGTATATTTCATCAATGTGGTATAACAGTGTTAGATTTTTGTTTTGATCTGTGCATTTATGCATAGTTCCTCAACATGTCTAACAAATAAAACGTGTTTAAGAAAGATAGTGATTGTGACTGCAATGATGTCCAGATCGTCTTGTGCACGTAATCATGATTGCTTTGTCACCAATTAAATAACTTTTTATTAGGAACAGAGCATTTTTAATGTAAAAATCAGAGCAAAAACGTGAATCGTGTGACTTCAACAGATACAGGAAACAGTAATAACCGGGAAGAAATTCTGACATAAAGACTGCTGTGTCTCTGAGTATAAAGTGCATATCTTACCAGCCACAACAAATTTAGCCATTGTGCTTTTGCTGTAGTCTACAGCTGTTGCCAGGTAAGAAGACCTGGAAGGATGACAGACAATGGCACGCTATGCGTTCTTAAAAAAAAAAACATTCCGGATAGAAACCGTTTACCATACTTAGTCTTCAACCACCGCCACTTTTCTATTGCAAATAGTGTTAATACATTTCTAAACCGTGCCAACCCAATAGTTACAAGTTCAGGCTGAAAACAAACATGCACCGCACCTGCAGGGCAATAGGTGCTTCCTCCTACCCCAGCGATACATGAATGCCAAGAGGGGGAAGATAAGTCTAAAGTATATGGCATATGCATTTTGTGGGTGATGGCAACTTTGAATGTTTCGCTTCAATGCTTGCTATAATAGTTTGTCTACAAGGCGCTAAATCTACTGCTAATAAACGACCCTTTTTCAGCAGTGCCGGGGGACAGTAAGATTAGCTCGACCGTGCACAACATACTACAAATGAGAGGGGGCCTGCGGTTGTCTTGACTGACCTGTACGTATTACCTAAAACCAAACGCTGATTTGCATGTCATTTTTGAGAATGCACATATTTGTAACATTCTACGAATCTCTCAACTGGATGTAAGCATGTAAACCATGCTCGTGCATACTAAGTAGCAGAATAGCACAGCGCATCTTAGTGGGATAGTGCCACATGAGAGTAAATGGTCAGAACAGAAGGGCAGAGCAGCTGTGTTAGCACTCAAGACAAACACTGTGATTAAGAGCTAAGTTGAAACATATTTTTTACCTTGGTTATTAGGAAAAGCTGAACTGGGAAACTCTTTGTAAGCTGAACAGGGAAACTTGCTGAACTCCTTGTAGCTCTGGCAATCGGTGCAACCTGTGAGTCCCCAAATAAAATAGAGGGATCCAGCAGCAGGTAAAATCTCCAAATATTTGCAGAAAAAAAGGAAATACCTGCTGCTGGACCCTCTATTTATTTGGAGAAAACAAAAAAAAATGTTGGGGTGGAGGTGTGACGCAAGTGGTGACTTGGATTGCAAGAATCAGATTGGCTGTCACCACTTGCTTTCTCAAACACTTTGGAAGTGGATTTTCGAGTAAAAGTTTAATGTGAACTTAATGTAAAATCAAGCTGAATTGTAACTGCATAAGATAAATTACAAGTTCAGTTATGATTTCAGCTTGTTTTGCATTAAGCTCAGCTACAAATCTGCAATAGAGTTCCTCACACTTGTGGAAGGCACTCAGGTGTAACAGCTTGCAAATAGTATCTTCTCATGGCGCGCTCGGTGTTAAACACAGAGGCGCCGTGAGAAGGTACTCGGGGTTAATGAGTTATAGCCAGAGTAGAGGAGGTATAGACTTTCTTCCCTTGTCTGTCCATGAATTTGCTGTCTTTGTCTGTGGGATAAAGAGCAGGCGAAGGTAATTGCCTGGATGATTTATCAGCAGAGACAGCAATAACTGCTGGGTCTGCTGGAGGGTTCCTAAAGAGGTATTGGGTATCCTGAGGGACCTTGTAAAAATGGTCTGGATGTTTAGCGGCAGGTGGTTGAGTGCCAGGAGACTGTGAAGCAGCCAGAAAAGCATCCTGAAAGGCAAGTAAGTAAGGGAGCCACTGCTGAAGGAGAGGATTGCTCCATTTGCAAAAGGTCGAAGAATATCTTCTTGGTATCAGTGACTTCAAATGCTTGCCATTTGAAATGCTCCCTCATGACGGAGATTGTGTCTCCAAAGGTAATTTCTTCTCCTGGAGATTCAGGAGTAATAGACTCTTCCTCCTCTGGGGTGATGAAATCTTTTGGGGACTCTATTTGGGATTCATATGAAAAGGATTCCTCTGAAACCTGTAAAGTTGGTCGAGTAGCGGGGGCTGGTGGGGCCTGCTGTGTCTGTAGGGCAAACTTCCCATCCAGGAACTGGTTGGGTTTCAGAACGTTTAACATTTTGTTTTTTTCTTTAAAGGAGTAGTCGGTGGAGAGAGAATCAGAGCTGACATCTGTCTTGGTGGAAGAGAAGGAGGTGGGCCCTCCAATAGACTGAGTCGTGGTTCCCCTCCACCATCCAGATCTGATGGCTAGGTAGCCTCAGTGGACATACTAAAGGTTTCAGCCACCCCAGCTTCCATAGTGGTTCCTGGGCCTGGCTTGGAAACCAATGTCTGGGAAGATGCCGGGCTTTCATCAGCCTCAAGAACCTTCTCTGAAGCCTGAGACGCAGCAAGGAATTCCGGCCTAACTTTATTGGGCTTCTTCCTCAGCGGCTCTTCGCACGGGCCTACTCCCCCCTTCCATACCGAGTGCAAGACGTTTGAGTCTCTGATTTTCTAAATACAATGTTAGTGCAGCAAGACGGCTGCGTAGGGTTTTCGGAACAAAAGATTTGCAAATGGGGCAGGACGTATGGTCATGGGCCTCGCCTAAGCAAAAAATGCACTTCTCGTGTGCTTCCTTGTGAGGAATTGGTCTCCCACAAGCACACTTCCCCCTTCTAGCTGACATAACAATAATCAAAGGCAATGAAAAAACCCAATTCACTTATCTGTATCGGTAGGATGAAATGGTCATCCGATCTGGAAATTTTAATGATCTGAAACGCGATCGGCATTTGGAACTGCCGAACAGGAATCTGGTGTTCACTGCGACAGAAAATTTTTGAGAAGGGTGTGTGCAGACATCGTCTTTATACCCTACGTCAGTTTATGGCCCTGACAAGGGACGTCACACGTACCCTCCAGAAACAAAGACTTTGGTATACTGGCCAGAAGGTGGCGCTGCTGGCAGCAACTCCCTACAGTTATGAATACTGCAACATGTGAATAGAAGGACATGGGGTTGCTGTCAACCTGTGTCCCCAGATCTCTTATAACACCTTCAGTGTTCAGTGGGCTCCCACCGAAATGGTAATTAATGAGAAAAGTTTTATCAAAGGGGAGGACGACGCATTTTTTGGTGTTAAGCTTAAGGCCATGGTTTCGACACCAGTCATTGGTCTCAGTGAGGCCTTCTGTAGGATGCCTGCATCACTTAGGGAGTTAATAATGGCTCCCAGGTTACAGTCGTCTGCGAACTTGGTCAGCCAGAGTCCCTTTGTGTTGGCCTGGTCTAATGCAGATTTTGCTGTTGGCAAACTACTTTGCAGTTCACTGTTTCATCTACAAATGCAGTGTTTGCTGGTCTTAAAGAATAAATGGCCTATACTGCATTAAAAAATTGATATGCTGATGATACTGCCACAGCATTTCCTGAAATTGATCAGTTATGCAAGAAGGAATGTCCAGCAAAACACAACCACAGGTTCATAGTTAGTTGCTAGGCACATAGCCCAGGAAACCATTAAGGGGCCTTGCCAAAAGTCCCAATTGCCCCAAAGCACTGTCTGATTAACTCATTAACACCTATGTGGTATGCAATGTCACACCTCTAGCAGCCTACACACATCTTGCATCCCAGAGCATTTTCTGAAAAATAAACTTAGAAAGCATAAGAAAACAAATAAAAATATTTTGTGAACAATGAAAGCTGTTTAAACTGTATAAATAGCAATTTTGTCAGTAAGAACTATTACTTAGAGTGATAATATCCAGTGCATTCATAGTCTTTCCCATACATACTGTAATATATTTTAATGCACACAGACCCCACATTATATTTTTAAGCTTTCACAACCACATTTTCATATCTTGAAAACACTACAGCCTAGACATATATTGTTAGAACACTTTGGTCAACAGGACATAAGCTTTTACATGACAACAAGAGATTCCCCTATAAGCATATGTTTACTGAGAAATGTTTAATTGTATAATTAGCAATACAAATAATACTGGATACCTCTCAAGATGTGCAGCTTATAGTGCAAATATTAGACACTTTTCTCCAACAACATCTAAGGTTTCATCTACAGTTTATAAGTCACTTGGTTCAGTATTAAGTACATAAGGAAATATTGCTTATATTCATAATTACTAACAAGCAACTAGCAATATTTCCAGTACAGTGTGATATAAACCAGCATTTTCAGTGAATTGATCTGTCTCACAAATTGCTGTTTCACACTATACACCTTAACTCTTATGAAAATATAAACATAAATATGAATAATAAATGGCAAACAGATTTATTTCTCCATTACAGGACATACTAGACTAACAATCTTAGTGTAATTTTTGTTAATAACTTCTTGCCCCTTCTAATATTGCCTGTTAATTAGCTGGTAAGTTACTTAGTTAAAGAAGCCAGACTCAAAAAAGTTCTAGCACCTTAAGGTATGGGTGTGAACTGGAATAACACAAAAAAGATGTTTAAGCTTGATTGAGTTAAGTGACTTTCATCAAGGTCACACAGTAGGTACATGAAAATGGAAAGGTTCAAATGCTGCAAACCTTGCACAGGAAGCAGCCCATTAATAAATCAGAGTTTTTGTCTTTTAAGCTAACTGCAAAACAGAGCAATAGTTTTTAACTAAATGCAGGCATTCTTCACTATCTGATCTTGTAAAGAAGACTATCACAGGAATATGCTACTATAACTGTATAGTGGATACTGAAAATCAGATGGTTTTGATTATCACTCCAAATAATATGACCATATGACATGACAATGTCAACCTCTTTAAAGTTGCTGGAGGCTGTATAGAAGATACTGCAAAATACATTAATAAAACTCAACATGATTAGACTACGTTACACAATACAGACCTATTAATTAATTAATTTTTAGAATGCTGAATAAACCAAAACAATTAAAGACAATAAAGATGTTGTGTTGCATCAGATTTTGTTCAACAATCTACAACCCATAAAAAATCAGAAACATTACTGCATACAGTGTTGTTTTTGTTTTTAAGAAGGAAGCTTACATGTTTACAGGACACTTGCATCTCATTTTTGACCTCCCTATGTCTTCCGTTTTATCAAGAATAGCTATCCCCTCTGACATCAGTATAGGTATGACCTGCTGAACGGTTGACAATGATGTGTTGTTGCAGCATACACTTCCACAGCCAACAGAGCCAGATCGTGGTCAAATGTGACCCTATGCAGGGTAGTGAACCAGGACCCCGGCCAACCACACTTGACGGTCTCTCACCAATTACCATAAGACGCTGTTCAAATCTGCAGTGCACATACTGTTTTCTCATTTTCTTTTCAATTATCACAAAGATTTGGATTTCATTTAAAACTTTTAATTTACAGCAAAAACTGACAGGCATTTTCTATACAAAACAAAACACTCACACTGAAAACAGACTTAGTATGAGAAACAACAAATGTCTCTTCCCTTGAAAATCATATTTTATGAAGCTGCATCTGGCAACTCAAACTACAAGAAACATGCTGCACCACCGCGGCTGTCCTATTTCTACAATTATATACAGCTCTTTAACAGCTGACAGCCTTAAGTACCAGGCAGTTCTAATTCAATTAAAAAGTCAATAGAACAGGTGTTGCATGCACATGTATTTTCTGAACAATAGTCTAAAAAAACTCCTGTGACTACCATTACCGACTAATGGTAATCCTTAGTGATTTACCAGAAAGAAGTTAATGAGACAGGGCATAAATACGAGACAAATTAGATATGTTCTGCAAAATTGGAGACAGGCACACTACTCTAATTTGCTTAAAAAGTTAGAAAACAGGTTTTGCGAACTCTCTTAGAACGCAACTACAAAAGATGGGTTATCAAAGTTCAATGTTATCATGGGAATTTATGATTCTACATGTTCCTCCAAGAGAGCTCTCTAGGTCACAAACTATAATATGTATGAATATTTTTTTGCTGATGAAGTTATATATAGCTACAAATTGGTTAGAACCAGACAAGACATCATGGGATAATTTCAAGCTTGTGGCTATAAAGCATATATTAGCACATAAATTACTCCTGAAGCAAAGTAACAAAAATATTAATAATCCGAAAATATGGGAAAAGGTTTTTAACATTATATTGGCATAATACTGTTATTAGGAATATACTAAAGTTTGGATGTATATGTGGGGGAAACAATGTTTTGAAAACATGTATGATATGTATGGACGCAAAGTACTTCTACAAATGTTTCGGCTTTGTTTTTCTTCCCTGGTGTCTTTTTTTTTTTTTTTTGAATAATGACGATTTTTATATGGAAGCATTTCATGTAGATATTGTATATAGTTTTGATAGTAATAGTAGTGAATTATGTGTGTGATTTTATTGTATTTTGAAAATATATATCAATAAAAATTTATTATGGAAAGAAAAAAAAAAAGAAAACAGGTTTTGCATCAACATGCATTTTTAATAACAAGAACTATGAAATTCTAATGACTGATATTACTGACTGACTGTAATCCTCAGTGAATTACTATAAAACTGACAAGTTAACAAAAGTCTAAGGCCCTAAGCTCTTAATGAGCTGCTTCCTGTTGTCAAAAACAAGGATGTTCTGAAGTATACTTGATATAAGAGCACCTTGTTCCAAAGGCTGATGACTGACTTTGTTCATAGGCTCCTACGTTCACAGGTAAGTAGAAGGCAATTAGTCTACTAAATATTACAAGCCTAACCAATAAACCGTATAAAAATTTCCCTCCCTCCTCCAGGATGGCAGTATAAGAAATTGAGGTTAAATATCCAATTATTTAAGATTACTTTGAAGGTAGCAAGTGGTCTACTCTGTCTGACATTTGGACATTTGCCCCAGAGATGGATAATATGTTTGTCTATGACTCTACTATGCTAGTGTGTTTTATTTATGAATATGAAGATTTAGGCCCTTTACCAGGTATTAGAAGAGCTATTTGCACAGAAAAGCAATAAGAGATCAAGGATGGTCAGGTATTTCATGTCTTGAAGGCTAGAAACCAATCACCATAGAGAAATCTATAACAGACAAGCTTAGTGAATTGTTTTGACAAATGCCTGCCAAATAGATTGTTTCTATAACTGGTGTGATAAATAATTAAAGGGAAATTAAGTCGTCTTTGGATCTAGAACTGCTTCAGAGACACGTTGGTCAAAAGCTAAAAAATTAACACTGCCTAAATGTCGCTTGGGTGGGTATGCCTCCTACATGATATGAAGTGCAAAAGTTTTGCTTACCAAAATGAACTAAATAACATTCTTTTCACATTTAGTTTGACTGCTGTCATTGCACAAACTATTAGCACCTGTTTACCAGGCTGTAGGAATATACACACTGGAGAAGCATAGGTTAAAGCTTTATTTGGTACTGACAGCCAGGCAACCTGGTATGCTATCAGGGGTCTACTTCCAAATTTTGAAGTTTCAAAATTTTGAATTTCTTATGATCAAGACCATAAAATCGAAGTTCTGAAACTTCGAAAGAAATGTAAATAAAGTGATACCAGTAATTAAGACTGACTGAACAATAATAATATAAATAAAGAAGGCAAAGTGCTGTTACTTACTGCAGCCATGGAGTTGATGCGATCAATGTAGTAATCTGGCCAGCTGGTGGCTAACTTATTTGGGTCTTCTTGCTCCTGAATCAGGCAAGAGAAAAGGCATGTTACAGAATTATATACTGTGACTGTTTCATTGTTTACCCTAACTCTGTGTATTGAATGTCCAGTCTTTGAATTTAGTTACACTGGAGCAGAGTCCTCAAGTACTTCATGTCAAAAACTGAAATGCCAAATGATATTATGACATGAGTAGCCTGCAACTTTGAATACATTTCCGGCATGTTTTGCTTTTTTTTCTGGTAAGATACACAGGTAACAGTGGCCTAATTAGTGAAATGCAGAGTTCTACTTCATTACTCTCCAGTTGCCAATGGCCAGTTAGAGCTAGAAAGTGATACAACATCTCAGTTTTCTTGTTTCAGGTCACCAGAGTACTTCTAAACTAATGTCAGTAGTTAAATTTATGTTATGTGTTTCACTAAAAATACATATACCTACAATTTGTTCTGTTCAAAACGTACAGTGTGATAAAAAAGACTCACCTAAAATGAATACATGTGCTAGATGATACAGTGATAGAATTATGATCTGTTGCTTTTCAAAGCATCTGTAAAAAATAGTTGTATAAATATGGATTTCATTGCTGCCTGCACATCCCCATTTTTCTGGCAAAAATCATACTTGGTCTTATTAGAAAAATAGAAATTATGTACTCACCATAACGTTCCATCTGAGTAGTTGTACCTCATTTGTCTTCAACCTGTGGGTCTATGGATCCGACACGGCCGCATAACTAGCATTTGATCTGAGCTCCAAGCTCATCCCCTTACCCATAATGCCCCATGTCTCCTTCCTCCCTTCAGATCGAGTTGCTGCTCAGCATAAACACACTCCGATCCAACAAGACCATGAAACTACTGACAGTCCCAGGAATCCTAAAACAAGCATAAGAGGGACCCTTGTGGAATGTAAATCTCCTGTATACATGGTGGTCAGGACTATAGTGACAAGGTTGGGAGAAGGAGAGGGGGATGATTGAAGACAAATAAAGTACAACTACTCAGATGGAATGTTATGGTGAGTACATAACTTCTTTATCTGAAGTAGTTGATTTCATTTGGTTTTCAACCTGTGGGACAGAGTCCCAGCTACCAACACCTGGGAGGCCCTCATGAAAGCATATTCCGGAGCAATGCGGAAGCCAAAGGATGTCCTGTTCCTGGATACAATGTCCAATTTGTAATGTGAGATGAAGGTATGAGATGAAGACCAAATAGCTGCAGAACAAATATCATCCAACTACAACCTGGACCAAAAAGCAGCTGAAGTGGCCATAGACCTGGTGGAATGTGCTTTTACCTGACCTAGAGGGGAAATTCCCTTGATAGAATATGCTCGAATAATGCATTGGGAAATCCAACAAGCAATCGTCACTTTAGAAAATGGTTTCTCTAAGAAAGGTTTTGAATATAAGACACAAACAACTGATCAGATTTATGAAAGGATTTGGTCTTGTGTAAGTAGAATCGCAATTGCCTGTGTACATCCAGCAGATGTAATTTATATTCTTCCTTACTCTGGAAATTAGGAAAGAAGACAGGAAGATTGATAGTCTGAGTAATATTGGCTTGTGATGCCACCTTGTGAAGGAATTACGGATTAAAGCGCAGGGTGACCCTGTCCTTATGAAAAATCATGTAAGGAACTTTGATGGATAATGCTTGAAGTTCTGACTCCCTCCTGGCAGACGTAATAGCTACCAAAAAGGCAGTCTTCCAAGACAAACTGCAATACCAAAGCTGTGGGCTCAAATGGAGGGGAGACTAGAGCCTGAAGTACAAAAGTAAGGTCCCATGGAGGTGTAGGATCCTTCACTGGGGGCCTTAAAAGAAAGGTGCCTTTAAGGAAAGTCTTGCAAAGTCTAGAAGAAGCTAATGAAGACATATTTTCCTCCACGTAAAAATTTGAAACTGCAGCCAGCTGGACTTTGACAGTGGAGGAACTAGCACCTTGCCAAAAAATCCCTGCCAAAAACTCTAATACTGTGGAGACATCAGCCGTAAAGGGATTCAAATCCCGCTGAGAGGCCCATATGGAAAACTGCTTTCCACTTGCTATGATACAACCTTCTTGTGGAAGATTTGAGAGCCGCCACCAAAATAGTTTTGACAGGAGACGATAAAACCAGGAGTCTTAATAATTAAGGGAACTGGAGCAACCAAGCAGTGAGTTTCAGACTGTCCAGGTCTGGATGAGGAATCCCTGAGGGATACGAAATGAGATCCGGAACCAGATCCAAGATCCACGGTCGAACTACTAGGTGAGACCAAAGGGAGGGAAACCAGACTTGGTAAGATCAGAATGGGGCAATGAAGATCACTGTGTTCCCCAGCCTGCAAGCTTTCTGAAGAAACTTTGAAATGAGAAGTAACGGGGGGGGGGGTAGGGAAAAAGAAGACCGGGAGGCCAAGCATGAACCAGTGCGTCTCTGGGGGCTTCCCCCTGAGGGGGGTCAGAGCAAAGAACTCGCTGCATTTTACGTTGGAAGGAGATGCGAAGAGATCACAGCAAGGCTGACCCCACTTGAGGAAGATCTGCACCACTACTGAAGGATTCAGAGACCACTCGTAAGGCATCAGGATAGTTCTGCTGAGCCTGTCAGCTAGAATGCTGGACTGTCCCAGGATGTGAGTTGCCACCAGAAAACAGCCGGTGGGGATCACCCATTCCCACACTCTCATGGCTTCGCGACAAAGGGGATAAGATCTGGTTCTTCCTTGTTTGTTGACATACTAGACTACCGATATATTGTCTGTCTGAATCGCAATAGTCTCTACAGGAAGATTGGCATGAAGGGCATGCAATGCCAGAAGAACCACCCTCATCTCCAGGACTTTGATATGCAAACTGGTCTCGGATGGGGACCACATGCCTTGGACTGTGCTTCCCGAGCAATGCCCCCCCCCCCACCCTAGCTGGGAGGCGTCAGTGGTCACCATGGTTTTGGGAAAGGACAGAAGAAAGGGGCATTCCCTGACAAGGTCCGGGGAAAAAATCCACCACCAAAGAGAGTATCCACAAACTCAGGAGATATGGCCTGGATGGGATAATGGTAGATCTAACAGAGACCACTGGACTGCAAGCGTCCACTGAAGAATTTGCATATGTAGTCGTGCAAGGGGTAGTAGATTGATCGTGACTGCCATGGACCTCAGTGCCCTCAGAAATGTCTCTGCTGTGGGAAACTGAGCCTAAAGAATATAAAAGACATGCACCCTCAGATTGTGTACCCTCTCTGGAGTGAGGTAAACTTTCATTGAGATAGTATCCAACTAAGCCCCAATGAATTCTAGGATCTGAATAGGGGCCAGCAACAGCTTGCAGAGATTGATGGTGATGCCCAGTCTGTCTGCTAACAAGAGGAAATAATCCCTGGCTTGGCAAAGCAGATGCTTGGTGGGGGCATCAAAGAGCCAATCATCCAGTTAAGGAAAGACCTGAATGCCCTGAAGCCTCAGATGAGCCGCTACAACTGCCATCACTTTGGTGAACACTCTGGGGGCTGTGGTGAGACCAAAGGGGAGGGCTCTGAACTAATAATGATTGGCCCCCAGCTGGAAGTGGAGAAACGTCCGAGAGCACCTGTCCATCTTGATATGATATTACTCGTCCTGGAGGTCAATCAAGCACATCTAATCTCTGGCCTGCAGGTAGGGCAGGATGGACTGAAGAGTGACCATCCGGAATTTCGCCTTGGCTACAAACAGCTTCAAGGTGGATAGATCCAGAATGGGTCCCCTGTCTTCTTTGGCACTAAAATGAACCTGGAATAAATGCCTGATCTGGATTGGTCTTGGGGGACAGGTTGGATGACTCGTTTTCTTAGCAGCTTTTCTATCTCTAGAGCTGCTACCTCCCTTTGCACTGGTGGGATGTCTGGGAGGTGATTTGATGGGAGAGGTGGTTCGGTGAACGAGATGGAATAACCTGTGGATAGAATTTGCAACACCCTATGATCTGTTGTTATGGACTCCCATGCCGATGGGTGGAGCGATAGATGACCCCTGACTGCCTCCAGAGCCAAGAAGTTGGGCAGCCCCTCATGGCTGATGCGCGGGTCTGTCCGAGAACGGCTCTCAAGACCCAAAGTTTCTTGGACCCCCTCTGCCTCTAGGACAGCATCTATCATAACCCCCTCTGCCTCTGGGGAAAGCTGAGCCCTGAGTGTCCCAGGAAAATGCCTGAGATTTCTGGAACCACATCTTCTTCGCCCCTCGCTGATTCCTAGAAAAGGATCTTTGATGTGGGCAGAAGCAGATGCTGACGTCCGACAGTGTCTTCCCATCCTTCTCACTCTTGGCCAAGGTCTCGCAAACTGATTTCCCAAACAGAGATGAACCATCATAGGGGGCATTTGCGAATGATGCCTTGAAGGGTTCCAAGAATTAGCAAAGCTGGATCCAGGCGTGGCGCCTCATAGCAATGCCAGAACTGGCTGCCCTGGCAGCTCCCTTCATAGCATGTGAGAGAAGATGCATGGACATATTTGCTACTGCCTTGAGAGTGGCCATCCGAGCGGAGAACGTCTTCTTGCCCTCCGGAGACATGGACTCCAGGGGCGACTTAGTGACTTCCTTGACTAAGTCTCGCTGCAGTTGAATAAAGTATGCCATATACTTCAGTGCCCTTATAGTAAAGGTCACTGAAGCATACATCTGCTTCCCTAGATGGTCCACATTCCTCGACTCCCAGTCAGGAGGATGGACCATAGAGCTCTCCTGCATGAGTTCTTTCTTCATGGCAGCTGCCACCACCATAGCATCCACTGGGGACCCCTTATTCCAACAAGTTCTGTCTGGTGGGGAGCTAAGGACCTTATTGGGGCGCTTGGGGATGGGCTCCATGGTGTCCGGTTCCTTCCATGCCTGAGATGTTATCAGGTCCACAAGCAGAGCTGCGGGAGGGCACACCCAGGAAGTAAATGGCCCTGTGCCGAATGTCTCGAGGAAAGTACAGTTGTGTACACTTACCATAAATGTAGATGTTCGAGCGTACTCACTGTTGCAGTCATCACATTTGGGTTATCCTGCCAGGGGTAGCCCTCAGTCGGCCAGAATACCAGAGGCTTAGAATTTCTGCGTCGGTTGCTGTCTCTCCAGGACTTGACGTCAGGTCGTCTGTGGTATAAAATCAGGCAGCCAACTCCATTACATCAGTTTTTCTTGCCCCAACTGTCAGGAGCCCACAAATAGGGAGCTAGGTTATGGTGGAAGAACACCACCAGTAGAAAGTAAATACCAAAACTTCCCTGTAAGAAGAGAGGAAGAGAGAGAGAGAGAGCGAGAGACAAGGGGGATGGAGGGGGGAGACAGGACTGCAACAGTGAATATACTCAAACATCTACATTTATGGTAAGTGAACATAACTGTACTATGTTCTTCGCATTTCACTGTTGCAGTCATCACACTTGGGTTGATTCCCAAAGCTGAAGAAAAGGGTGGAGGCAGTCAAGAAGATTGTGGGCTGGCTAGAATGCCCTGCAAGACTGCGGTGGCAAAGCCTGCCCTGGATTTGGAGAAGATAGGTAGGTGGTAATGCTTGGTGAAGGTATGAACAGAAGTTCATGCTGCAGCCTCCAGGATGTCCCTGGTGGGGACCCCTCTGAGAAAAGCTGCAGAGGTGGAGGTTGCCCTGGTGGAATGTGTCCTGACCCCCTTTGGGGACGGTTTCCCATGCTGTTTGTAGAAGAAATGGATGCAGTGTGTTATCCATTTGGAGATTATTTGTTTGGATATGGCTTTGCCCTCTGCCCCTGCTGTGAAGCTGACTAGCAATTGGTCAGTTTTTCTAAAAGATTTAGTCCTATCCAGATAGAATCTGAGCTGTCTGTCCACATCTAGAGAGTGCAGAATCCTTTCCCCCTTGTTTTGTGGGTTAGGAAAAAGGGTGGGAAATGAATGGATTGGTTGAGAGCCACAGTGGAGACCACTTTAGGCATGAAGGATGGGTTAGTCCTGAGGGAGACCCTGTCAGCATGGAAAATTATGAAAGGCTCTACAGCCAAGAGTGCTTGTAGCTCTGAAACTCTTCTAGCTGAAGTGATGGCCAGAAACAAGGCTGTTTTCCAAGAGAAGAACTTTAACTCTGCTGAAGCTGAAGGTTCAAAGGGGGGTAGTGTGAGCTTTCCAACACAATGTTAAGGTCCCAAGCTGGGGTATGAGGGCTTCTGGGTGGCCTTAAGTTGTTAGCCCATCTTAGGAACTGTTTGATGAGAGGGTGTGAGAAGAGAGGTGGCTCTGTGCTGTAATGAGCAGAGATGATAAGAGGCATGAATTTTAATAGAGGAGAAGGCTAGACCCCTGTGTAGTAGGTCAGCTAGGTAAATCCAGAATGAGAGGTAGGGAGGGCTGTGCTGTTTGGGCTCTCTTAGCCTGGATCTAGGTGCAAAACCTTTTCCACTTGTCAGCATAGAATTTTCTAGTGTTGGGCTGTCTGGCCTCACGTATAACATCTAGGACTTGTTTGCTTAGGCTGGCAGCTTGAGGAGAGGTCAGGGAATAAGCCAGGCTGCCAGGTTGAGGGTCTGCAATTGGGGATGCATGAATTCTCCATTCTTCTGGGTCAGGAGTGTTGGGATCTGAAGTAGGTGCCACGGTGGCAGAGGTGACAGGCTGTCCAGCAGTGGGTACCAGTGCTGGTGTGGCCAGTCTGGGGGTGGCAATCAGGACTGCCCTCGGCTTTTCCTCCCTTATTTTGAGCAGTATCCTTGAAATGAGTGGTAGAGGGGGAAATGCATAGACCGAGAGGTTTACCCACTGGAAGGATAGAGCATCCACTTTCCAGGCCTTGCTGTGAGGTTCCCCGGTGCAGAATTTGCTAAGCTGATGATTGGAGTGGGAGGCAAAGAGATCCACCTTAGGGGTGCCCCATTCCTGGGTTACAAAAGTGAAGGTTTTGTGGTCAAGCTGCCACTTGTGCGGGTCTAGCAGGTTTCTGCTTAAGTTGTCTGCCAGATAGTTTAGGGAGCCTGGCTTAAATTGTGCTAGCAGGTGCAGTTGCATGGCTGAGGCCGTGCCAAAGGGTCATGGCGAGCCTGCAGAGAGGATAAGAGTGAGTCCCTCCCTGTTGATATACCACATTACTGTGGTGTTGTCTGTTTTGATTAGTAAAGGCCCCAGGGAAAGTAGGGGTCTGAAAGCTGTCAGGGAGTGCTGAACAGCTAGCATCTGTTTTGGCTGATGTGGAGATGTATTTGATTTGGGCTCCAATGGCCTTGAATGCACCTGCCATCCAGGTGTGCACCCCAGGCACAGTCTGATGCGTCTGTGGTGAGGGTCTGGGTGGCATGGGGTTGTGAGAAGGGAAGAACCTTGTTGTGGTTGCATGCTGCTGCCCGTCACAGAAAATCTTTCCTTAGACAAGGTATCATTGGTATGATAGTCTCCAGGTCTTGACAGTGTTGACACCAAAAGCTTTTTAGGTAGCATTGCAGTTTCCTCATATGCAGTCTGGCATATGGAGAATGCAGGAGGCCATGAACCCTACAGCTTGCAGGATTTTCCTTTCGGATAACTGGGTTCTGGTGGCTAGTTGAAAGAAGTAGCCTGTCAGGTAGGCTTGTTTTTCTTGAGTAAGGAATGCCATCTGGGATGCTGTGTCCAGGCTTGCTCCCAGGAATACAATTTTTGTGTGGGTACTAGTTTTGATTTCTTTTCATTGATAGTATACCCCAGGGAGGTCAGTAGGTCCTTTACAAAGGTCAGCTGCTCTAACAGCTTTTCCTGACTGTCTGCCTGAATCAGGCAATCATCTAAGTAGGGGTAAATTTGAATATTTCTTTGTTGGCAAAAAGCAATGGCTGGAGCCAGGCATTTTGTGAACACTCTGGGAGCAGTGGATAAGTCAAAGGGAAGCGCAGAGAACTGAAAATGCATAGATCCTGCCCTGAAACGTAGATATTTCCTGGAAGATTCCCTGACTGGGATGTGTATGTAGGCCTCTTTTAGATCTAGGGTGGCTAACCAAGCATCCTTGGAAAGCATAGGAAGAAGCTGCTGGAGGGTGAGCATTTTGAATTTTGGTATCACTAGAAAAATGTTTAGAATGGTTAGATCGAGGATGGGGTGCCAGGTGCCCTCTTTTCTGGGTACCAGGAAGAGCCTGGAGTAGAAACCTTGGTGTATTTTTTCTGCAGGAACATGCTCTATTGCCCTCATAGAGAGCAGGGAAAGGACTTGCTTTTTGGCCTCTGTGCAGTGGTTTGGAGGAATATCTGGGAACCCTTTTGGGGTTGGCAGAGTGTGGAAATAAAATCTGCATCCCTGGGACACTATGTTGAGGACCCATCGGTCGTTGGTAACAGAGGCCCAGTTGTTTGCATGAAAGGAGAGTTTTCCTCGTAGGGGCACAAGCAGGTGGGCAGAGGTAAGGGGTGGAGGTGTAAAGTCATTGTGAGTTCTTACCATAAGGGGGTGGTTTAGCACTCCCTGATTTTGAGCAGTAGGAACACCATTGCTTAGATCTCTGCATTCCCTGGGGCTGCTGACGGGGGGGGGGGAGTTTGCTTCCCCTGGGCCTGGCCTGGCCTGAGCTGGCCTGGAGGGGGTCGGAAAGGACCAGTGCTTGGAGAGGCAATGCCTACTGAATCTCGGAGGCTGGACCTGTAAAAAGTCTTTAATTGTCTGCATAGATTTAGCTTTTTCTTCCATCTTTTATAAGACCTCTTCTGCCTTGGTGCCAAACAAATTATCTTTGTTCAATGGTGCGTCCAATAATGTTGATTTGACGTGGTCTGGCAAGGTCTGTTACTGAAGCCAAGCATGCCTTCTAAGGACTGAACCAGTGACTACTGTCCTGCAAGATGCTTCTAGGGCGTCAAAGCCACACTGCAAGGTGCGCTTAGTAACGTGGCTTGCAGAATGCATAAGCTTTTGTAATTCTTTATTTTCTGCACAAGCAGGAAAAAAGAAGTTATGTCTTACCATAACGTTCCATCTGTGTTGTTGATCTTCTTCCATTTATCACTGATGGGTTCGGTTCCGAGTCCTCGGAACCGAGTCGGCCTAATACAAAGCTCGGGTACACCAAAAACTCTTTGAGCTAAGCTGCTACCCACAATGCCCTTCTCACAGTTACCTCAGATCTAATTTGCATGCAACATATAGAAGTAAAAGCAGAGGCCATTTCTGCGCAGGAACCCTAAAAACACCACAAGGACCCATAAGATCCACCAGGAGCCTTTGGGGGGACGATGAAGGGTGGGATGTGATGAATTTAAGATCAACAACACAAATGGAACATTATGGTAAGACATAACTTCTTTATCTGATGTTGTTAATCTTCTTCCCATTCATCACTGATGGGACAGAATCCCAAGCTACTTGAAAACCTGAATGGCCCTTATGGAAAAACATTCGTGAGAACCACTGAGCCAAAGGCCACTCTTCCCCTGGAGACCATGTCCAATTTGTAACGATTGATGAAAGTATGGGGTTTAGCCCAAATGGTTGCTGCGCAAATGTCGTCCAGAGAAGCTCTGGAGTGAAAAGCAACTGAAGTTGCTATGGCTCTTGTTGAATGAGCTTTGATATTAACAGGTTTAGGTTCATTTGCTTGTGAGTATGAAAAAGTAATACAATCTCTGAGCCATTTTGATATGGCACATCCCATTTTTGGTCCAGAGAAGATGTAAAGTTGATCCGACTTGTGGAAAGATTTAGTCCTGTCCAAGTAAAAACGTAATTGTCTATGTACATCCAATAAGTGTAGACAATATTCTCCTTTACTGGAATAATTTCAGAAAAACACTGGGAGCTCAATGGACTGGTTGACAGAGAAATCAGAAATCACTTTGGGGAGAAAAGATGGATTAGTACAAAGAGATACTCTGTCTTTATGAAAAATTAAATACGGATTCTTGATGCATAAGGCTTGTAATTCCGATATCCTTCTAGATTATGTGACCGCCACCAAAAATAAAGACTTCCATGATAGAAATTTAAGGTCACATTTTGCAGCAGGCTCAAAAGGGGGTAAAGTAAGAGACTGTAATACCAGAGAGAGATTCCATGTCTCTACATGCTGCTTGATTGGACGTCTGCTATGGAAAATTCCTTTGAGAAAGGTCTTGCAAATGCGGGTGGAGATAAGTGGGACACCTTCTAGACCATTATGAAAATTGGAGATAGCTGCCAAGTAGACTTGAACAGTAGAAGCTAATGCTCCACTCTCAAAAAACTCAGAAAGGTATTGAAATATAATAGATACAGGAGCTAAGAAGGGATCTAGCATCTGTTGTTTAGACCAGAGAGTGAACCTTTTCCACTTATCTCTGTAGAGTTTTCTGGTGGATGGCTTATGGGAGGGCAGAACAATATCGCAAACAGGTGAGGAGAGGATTTCCTGCCTGGCAACTAACGGAAGTGGAGAAACCAAGCTGTCAACTTGAGAGTGGACAGATGTGGAGGAGTCAACCCTTGGAGGTGAGAGATTAGGTCCTGACGAGCATCCAGGATCTGTGGAGGTTGTAATAGATGAGGCCGGAGGAAGGGGAACCACACTTGTCGAGGCCAGAATTTTAGCAATGAGGATCACCTTGCATCTCAACCAAACTGCTTTCTTTAAAAATAGGGGTATTAAGGGGATTGGAAGATAAGCATAGAGGAGACCCGTGGGCCAATTGTGAGTCAAAGCGTCTCTCGGTTACTCCCCTTCTGGGGGAAAGAGGGCACAGAAGCTGCTAGATTTGTTGTTTGAAGGGGATGCAAAGAGATCGCAGCAAGGCTGGCCCCAATGGCTGAAAATCTCTGCCATCACGTTCGGATTGAGAGACCACTCGTGTGGAAGGAAGATGCATCTGCTCAGCCTGTCCACAATCACATTGGAGCTCCCTGGGATATGCGTTGCTATAAGAAAGCAGTTGGAAGCTATCGCCCAGTGCCAAATTCTCATGACCTCTCGACACAGGGAGTAGGATTTGGTCCCTCCTTGTTTGTTTATGTACCAGACTACTGACATATTGTCTGACTGAACTGCAATCGTTCCCGATGGAAGGAGCGGATGTAGTGCCTGCAATGCCAATAGCACCGCTCTCAACTCCAGGATACTGATATGCAAGTTGGCCTCTAAGCCGGACCACGTGCCTTGGACTGTCTTTTCCTGAAAATGGCCCCCCACCCTATCAGGGAAGTCTCCATGGTCACCGTGGCATTGGGTTGAGGAATCTGGAAGGGACGACACCAAAGATTTTCATCTGGCCTCATCCACCAAAGAAGATCCTGCTTGCAGGAATTGGTGATGAGGATCTGTGAGTTTAGGGGTTGAAGATTTGCCAACCATTGGGACAAAATGAGCCATTGTAACAGTCTCATGTAATCTTGCCAGAGGAACAATCAGAATGGCTGCAGCCACAGACCGCAGAGCCTGGAGGACTTCTCTTGCTGACAACTTTCTTTGACAGAGTATCACTTGCACTTGTAATTTTAACCTCTGAAGCCTGTGAGCTGGAAGAGATACCAGGCTTGTTCAAATACTGAAAACTGCCCCTATAAATTCCAATTGTTGGGAAGGTTGAAGATTGGATTTTTCCCAATGGACTGTGATGCCTAGAGACTCTGCCAGTGAGAGAGTGTAGCGGAGGGCTATGGTTAGGAGATGCTTGGTGGGGGCGGAGAGGAGCCAATTGTTTAAATATGAAAACACTTGGAATCCCTGAAGGCTCAGATGAACTGTCACCTCTGCTAGGCATTTCATGAACACTCTGGGAGCCATCGAGAGATCGAATGGCAGGGCTCTGAACTGGTAATGATTAGCTCCTAGCAGGAAGCGAAGGAGACTCCTGGATCATTTGTCCATTTTGATGTGGTAATACGCATCCCGGAGGTCTATCGAGCACATCCAAACATCCTCCCGTAAAAAAGGGAGAATGGATTGTATAGTAACCATGCGGAATTTGGTTTGAACCACTGACTTGTTTAGATGGCTGAGATCCAAAATGGGTCTCCAGTCCCCGGTCTTTTTTGGTACCAAAAAGAATCTTGAGTAAAAACTGGATCCGCACTGATCTGGGGGGGACTGGTTGGATGACTCTTTTTTTTTGACACAGCTTTCTTATCTCTGAAGCCACTTCTTCCCTTTGACTGGGTGGAACATCGGGAAGGTTCTTTGTAGGTTTGGGGAGTGATATTAGAGGGATGTAATAGCCTCTGGAGATTATTCTTTACACCCACCGATCATTTGTAATAGAGTGCAAGGCAGTTTGGTGCAGAGAAAAACGAGCCCCGACTGCTTCCAGAGGAAAGCAATCAAGCAATGCTTCAGGAGCATTAATAAGACCGCCCAGAGAACGAATCCCTGGAGTACTGATTTCAGGGACCCCCTCCGCCCCTAAAGGGGCATCTTCCACCATTAAAACCCCCTCTGCCTCTGGGGGAATCCTCACCATGTGCGTTGTGGAAAGGACTTTGAGATTTTTTGTGCCATATTTTCCCACTCCTCTGGTTCCTGGAAAAAGAACGTTGAGGCTTGGAAAAACGTAGGCCAACAGCAGATAAGGTCTTTCTGTCCTTCTCACAGCTGGACAGCGTGTCCTTTAGATTAGATTAGTTTAGAACCAAACAAGAATGATGGTTCAATAGGGGCATTCAAAAAGGAGGACTTGAAGGAGTCCACAAGGTCACAGATGCGCATCCAGGCATGACGTCTCATGACTACGCCTGCACCCGCAGCTCTAGCCACTCCTTCGGTTACGTGGGAGAGCAACCTCATGGACAAGTTGGAGATAGACTCAAGGGTGGCAAGTTGAGAGGCAACCTTATCCCGTGCCCCGTCAGAGACTTGACCCGAGAGGGCTCCAGAAAGTTTGGAGATCAGATCCCTTTGGAGCCTCGTGAAATGTGCCAAGTAATTCAGAGACCTAACTGCAAAGGTCGCTGAAGCAAAGACTCGCTTTCATAGTCTGTCCACAGCCCGGGACTCTCTGTTGGGTGGGTGGACAGTAGAACTTTCCTCCACAAGGTCCTTTTTAGTGGCCACCGCCATCACCATAGCATCTACTGGCAAACCTCTAGACCAATGGGGATGTTCCTCTGGTGGGGAAAGAATCTTGTCTGGTCTCCGGGGAATAGCGTCAATAGAATCAGTGTTCTACCACGCATGCTGTACAATGAGTTGGACTAACTCGTCAGCAGGTGGGGTCACCCAAGAAGTAGAAGGCTGAGAGTGGAAAGCCTGCAGGAAGACGGACTCCTCAGTGGAAGGGTTGGAGCGCTTCCAGCCACCCTTCTGTTTCAATATTTCCAGGATGTCTCCGAAGGAGACATTGTCAGGGGTTGACCGTGGGGACCCTTCCCCCATCATCATAGTCCATATCCTCTGTGAGAGAATCCTCTGGAGAGTCAAGGTGTTTCCTCTTACACGCCTTCTTCCGAGGGGGGTTTTCAGTGGGAATGTCTGAAGAAGACTCGGAAGGAAAATTACCCTGAACTGGGGTTTCCTGAGGCTTGTGCTCTCGATGTCCTGGGGAGGTGGCCTGTGGTAGCTGTAGCTCAAAGGGAGCAGGGGGAAGATATGACGTAGGAGGAGAGCTTCCAGAAGCAAGCACCCTTTCCATCACCTGGAAAGCAGGCCTGCCCGAAGAAGAATGGGAGCCCGGAACAGAGTAAGACAATCTCGGAACCGGGGTCACATCCTGCTCCATCAAACCCGCTCCCGGGGATGGAGCCTCAAGCAAGATCGGAGCAGGCGTTGCCCCCGGATCAGAGGACGGAACCGATAAAAAACTTGGAACCGTGCTCAGAACTGAGGGTTCCACCCCCCCCAACCATGAGAGTGAGGAAGGGACAGTTCAGATGGAACCGAAACCCAAAGGGGAGGCCTCGGAGCCTTAGTGAGGGTCACTGTCGGTGCCAAAGAAAGGGTTCCCACCAAAGATGTCGGAGCTATGGGCCTCAGAACCGACAGATCTGAGGGAGGAGTATAAGTGGGAGTCCTGGGAGCAGTAGACCCAAACCCCGAAGTGGGATGGGTCTTAGGAATGTTAGTTATCCCCCTGGCTGTCAACAGCTGATCCAGAAGGCGCACCACATTGAATTCAGACAGACTCCTGCTGGACCTTACAGACACTCCCAAAGGGGAGTCAGGCCAGTCCAGAAAAGGGCTATAAGCCTGGCCTAAGAACGGGTCCAATGGGGGGGCGTACTGGGTTTGTGGTGTTTGAATTGTCGGCACTGAAGACTCAACTTAGAAACCGGTAATAAAGGAACTAACGGTGTCGAGAAAGTACTCTGTGCCGAGGAGGCACTCGGAGTTGAGGTAATTATCGGCCCCAAGGGAATCGTTGGAACCGTCTTCGGTGCGGGAAAAGGTGAAGTCAGTGCCGAGACTATCGAAGACAATAAGGTCGGAGCCATAGTCGTTGGAGTAGTTATGATTGGTGCCGTATATGTTAGAGCCAAAGGTGGTGCCAACGTCGAAGTTATCGTGAAGTCCAAAGAGGCAACTGGGGCTGAGCTTGGAACAGAAGCAACAAGAATATTCGGAGTCGAAGAAGCAATCTTGTGTTCAATAGAAGATTTGTGGGCCTTGTGCTTGTGGGACTTGCCCTTAAAACCAGCCGGTGAAGAGGGATCGGAACATGGATGTTTTCTGTCCTTCACTGGAGGGGCTGAAACCTCCAACACAGAAAGGGCCTCTGAAAAAGGTGAGGATAACAGGCCTTTCAAGATAAGTTTGTTTTTTCTCTCATTCAGCGTCCGCTGACTAAAACTCAAACAAATCTGACAAGGAGGTTTCACAGAAAGGTGGGAAACCCCCAGACAATAGACACAATAATCATGTAAGTCGCTGTTGGGGAGTTTGCCATTGCAGGAAGTGCAGTTTTGAACCCCAAAGTCCCTTTTTCTCAGACATATCCAGTACACAAAAGGAAAACAAACAAATTACTGCTAGAAAGTAAATAAAAGAAGTAGAAAAGGTAGATACCAACGATGGTATCAAACAATACCACAAGGATAGGAGAGGGTGTTACCAACGATGATATAAAGAATACCCGATGGGTAGAGCTAGACAGAGAAATAGGGTAGAGAAAAAGAGTTAGACAGGAAAAGGTTTCAAAATACAGTAAAATTTGTAAAAATATAACACTTAGCCAGACAGCTCGGTGAAATGCTGCTATATGGCTGCACGGCAAACGAGATCTAAGGTAACTGGGAGAAGGGCATTGTTGGTAGCAGCTTAGCTCGAGGGTTTTTGGTGTACGCGAGCTTGGTATGAGGCCGACTCGGTTCCGAACCCATCAGTGATGAATGGGAAGAAGATTAACAACATCAGATGGAAGATTTTTTTTTGTTTGAGGAGTTTCATGGTATGCTGCTGGTATTTCAGCATGTGGAACTGACAATTTAGTGCTCTAACAGCAACAGTAGCAGAGGTGTATACTTTTTTACCCCATCTGTCTAAAGCTCGGGAATCCCTGTCTGAGGGGGTGGGATTTTTAGCTGAGGTTGCTTTAATTCCTTTAGGCCCTTGAGAGATGACCTCTGTGTCAGCAGTAGAATTTTTGAAAAGGAATTTATGAGAGTAAGGGACTCTGTAGTACCTGTCAGGTTTCCTGGGAGAAGGAGGAAGGGTGTCAGGAGTCAAACTGGATTCCATAAAAACAT
Organism: Protopterus annectens; assembly: GCF_019279795.1. Taxonomy (NCBI): domain Eukaryota; kingdom Metazoa; phylum Chordata; order Ceratodontiformes; family Protopteridae; genus Protopterus; species Protopterus annectens. The sequence continues at coordinate 1,852,114,123 of NC_056726.1, forward strand.
CAACAACAACATCCAGGACAGGAGGAATGGCCAAACGTCTGTGCTGTGGTAAATCTAAGAATTCCCCGAGTCTCTTTTTAGACTGAGGATAGTCCTGACGTTCACATTGTAAATGCTCCCTTAAAGTATGAAGGGTTTCACCAAATGAAAAATCCTCGAGTGGAGAGGTAGAAGAAATGGATTCCTCAGCATCACAATCCTCATAAGGAGGGAGGGGTTGTATGTCTTCATATTCAGAAGCATCAGAGTTATAGGACTCCTGTTCAGATAAAACTACTGGGGACAAGTCTCTCTTCCTTTTGGAAGGGGTAGCCTGGCCTCCCCTAATAAGCATAATAAGGTCTTCTGACATTTTAAGTATTTGAGATTGAGGCAACGACGCAGGTGCCTGAGCTTGGGTCGTCTGTTTTTTGGGTGTAGTTCGTACCCTGGCCTTAGAAAATTGGTAGTTTTAGAAAGAAATGAAGACACAAAATAAGTTGTTGGTTTATGTTAAGTATCGGTAGTGTGAAGTACTTCCTCAGAAGCCTTAGTGGCTCCGGACCCATCCAAGGTAGAGACGTCCACAGGATCCTTAGTCGAAAAAGAGTCTTGCTGCATATTGGACTCCGAAAGGGTCTCGGTAGCGGTCTGCAAATCCACAGAAGTGGGCATTAGGGGCTGCGAAAGTGCCTCACTGAGGACCGGAGAACTGATGACTAGCCTAAAGGAAGTGTCGTCGGCTGTTTTGGACCTATGCGGTCAGTCTTTTAGTTTATCCTTACGTTTTTTCAGAAGATCAGTAATCGGATGGCTTACTGAAGCCATATCGGAATTCAAGGACTGAGAGCGAAAATATCTAGCTACCATTAGGGCCTGACAACTTATAGCTCTGGTGTTGAACAAAGCACAAAAGCGACAGTGAGGGATGTCATGGTCTTGGTCTAAACAGATGACGCTGTAGGAATGGAAGTCTCAGTGTGGTACTTGCTTTCCACAGGCGAGACAATTGTTAACTTTTTCTGACATCGGTTGGAGCAAGAAAAAAGGATCCCCAATGGGATACTTAGCTTTAGAAGACTTCAACTTCAGTTCGGAAACAAAAACTCAAGTAGCTGCAGACTGGCACTCGTGTGAACTGCTTCTGCTTCGGGCTCCTCGGCAAGAAAGACTGATGTAATGGTGTTGGCTGCCTGATTTTATACCACTGATGATCTGACGTAAGTCCTGGAGCAACAGCAATAGATGCAGAAATACTAAGCCTCTGGTATTCGGGCCGACTGAGGGCTACCCCTGGCAGGATTACTCAAATGTGATGACTGCAACAGTGAAACATGAAAAACATCAGTGACTCGTCCGAGGTCAGTTTTTGGGTGGACCACCCCCCTCTGGCAAAGAAGTTCCATGATGTCTCCAAAGGAGACAGTCTTGGGGGGTGATCAGGGGGAGCCTTCCCCTTCTTCCAAGTCAGTGTCTTTGGTAAGGGACTCCGAGGAGGAGTCCAGGTGCCTCCTTTTGCATGTCCGTTTTGCAAGGAAACTCCTCAGTGGGACTCTCTGGGAGGAGCTTGCAAACCTCTTGCTGCTCTCACAGGGGAGCTTCCTGAGGCAAACCTTGTACAGGCTGTCCCTGAGATGGCAGGAAGGTCGGGGCCATACCCAAAACAGAGGGAGTCGGGGCGGAGGTCAAGGGCGAGATGGTCAAGGGTCTCGATGAACTCGAGAGAACCCACTCCACCACGTCAAAGGCTGATGGGGAGTGGACACCCGACAGGTGACAACAAGAGCCGTACCCCTCGGATCCGACAGGAGAGTGGGAACCGAGACTGCAGGAGCCAAGATGCCGAGGAGAAGACAGTGCTCCGACAAACTCAGAGCCGACAGCACCCACTTGGATCTGACACCGAGGCTACAGGTCCAAGAGCTCGGATCCGATCCAGTTAGATCCGACGCATTCAAGGCAATGGTTGTCGTTGAAGTACAAGGTATCATCGGTGCCAACCCCGAGAGTCCTCAGATCCAACAGCTCCGAAACCGAAGTTCGGATCGGAGAAGGAGTTATTGGAGAGAAGAAGGTCTGTGAGCTCCTCACTCTGGAGGGAGAGGGGGCAGGCAAGACTCCCATCTGGATTTGGGTACGGATGAACTTCCGCATCATCCTATCCATCTCTGCTTCGCAAAGACTCCGGGTAGACCCAGAGGAGCAGACCACCAACACCGGCCAGGAGTGCTGATGAGGGGAAGCCCTAAGAGGAGACCAGGACACCTCCAGCTCAGGGGAGAATCTGGGAGAGTGGTGCCAGGGAGTACTAGGTCTGGTCAGAGGTTTAGTTTTAGGAGGAGGCCCCATCAAAGCCAAGTGCTTCGTAGGTCTGTCCTTTTGTGGTGTCTTTCTCCTTCCCCAGGCCTCTTGGTGGGAGTTTGAGTCCCAGAGGCCTGGGAAGGGGAAGAGGCAGAAGCAGCCGAAGCCGGGTGTGTGGGGGCTGCCGTCCCTGAGGAAGGAAGCAATCCCTTGAGGATGAGCTTATCCCTCCTGTCCTTAAGGGCTATTGGGTTAAATCCCGCACAAACTGGACAGAGGGTAAGCAAATGAGAAGCACCCAGGCAAACTATGCACAGAGTGTGGCCATCTGCTGGGGAGAGTTTATGGCCACACACTGCACTTTCTAAACCCTGGTTTAGGGGTATCAGACATACTCCTAACTGGAGAACACGGGCGCGCACACTCACATACACAGAAAAGTTAGAAAGGTTTTTCCGACGCCAAACACGGGTAGGGAAAGTAGGATAGAAAGAAGAAAAAATAGCACAGAAAGATAGAGAAAGGTGACCCCAAAAAACTATTCACTTACCAAACAATCGCACGGAACTCAGACCAGGATGCTAGCTGTTTCAGCGGCAAACGAAATCTGAAGGGATGGAGGAAGGAGACATGGGGCATTATGGGTAAGGAGAGGAGCTTGGAGCTTGGATGAAATGCTAGTTATGTGGCCGTGTTGGATCCGATTTGGCTCCACAGTTCCACAGGTTGAAGACCAAATTAAGTCAACTACTTCAGAACAAATTATTTCCTCACTGTAGTCTGTACTACATTGAAGATAGAATATTTTCATAGTGGCAGAGTAGACATGTAAACTCCTACATAGGAAATGCAGGTGGTGCCTCATCCCTGCGAAAACACTTGCAGGTTTACATATTTTTTTTACTTTTCAATTGTCGAGAGTTTGACAGGCTGATTCTGATCTGTGCACTGAGTGGCAACTAGCTAAAAATTTGTCCTCACTTGTGCTAGTCTGCTACCACCAGGTAAATGAGACATTTGCAAAACCAGTAGCCTACTTAGACCTTGACAAATGTATTTCATATTAAAAGAGGCTACTTAAGATTTTCAATTCCAAGCTCAACCTACCACAACGATGTGTGATATGGTACCTTTTTACATATCACAACAAAATGTGTTTGTTCTATTTATTAATCCATATAGTCCAAATGAGTTAAAAGCCTAATTACAGTCAAGTCCCTGGGAGAAAAGCTGCACAGATAAAAAAAAAAAAAAAAAAAAAACATAACCAACATTACCCAGGAAATAATAAAACTGACAACATGCAATACAAGTGTTTGACACAGAAATTAAATATACAAAGGTAAATACAAATAAAAAGACATCCATGGTTTAAGTAGTTGGTACCAGTACAGAAAAAAAATAAAACTGAAAAATGAATATGTAGTTTAGGCAGTAGGAAATACTTTGTATTAACAATACATACAAGCTGTTTTCTTTTACATATTCTGTAGTGCAGTCAAACAGTAAAACAGTAACCATGCTAGTCACAAAGATAACAGGAGTTATAACAGAGGAGGAAGGAGTGATAGAAAAGAGAAAGGAGGAGGAAAACAATATAACAATGAAAGAAAAATAAGTACTACTATATTATAAAAAGAGACAAAGAGACATAGGGAAAGAGGGAAATAAGAATTGTAGAAAAGATGCAAAGAGGGGATGTGAGCTTTCAGGAAGCGCTTTGAAAATCACCACTGCAGTTTGTCATACATCATCCTGATGATGTTAGAGTGTGGAAAAAAGAAGTTATGTACTCACCATAACGTTCCATCTAAGTAGCTCTACTTCATTTGTCTTCAACCTGTGGGATACCGGATCCGTATCGGATCCGAGCCGGCAACTTTACTAGCATCTGCTCTGAACTCCAAGCTCCTCCCCTTACCCATAATACACCTCCACTACCTTCCAACCCCCAGATCAAGTTTGCTGAACCTTATCCTGACAACCCAGCCTGAAAAAATACTTGCAACCTATAACTGCAGCCCATATGCCAAGGTCCGAGGGAAGGAGGGAGGGACGGTTGAAGACAAATTAAGTAGAACTACTCAGATGGAATGTTATGGTGAGTACATAACTTCTTTATCTGAAGTAGTTTACTTCATTTGGTCTTCAACCTGAGGGACAGAGTCCCCAGCTACTAAACTCCTGGGAGGCCCTCATGGAAGGATATTCCAGAGCACCACGGAACCAAAGGATGCTCTCCTTCTGGAAGTCAAATCCAATTTGTCATGAGAAATAAATGTATGGGATGAGGACCAAGTAGCTGCAGAACAAATATCATCCAAAGACACTCTAGACCAAAAAGCCGCAGACGTAGCCATCGATCTAGTGGAACAAGCTCTCACCTGACTCGGAGGAGACATGCCTCTGTCTTTACAGACCTGAAGGATGCATGAAGAAATCCATCTAGCAACAGTGACGATGGAGATAGGTTTTCCCAAAAAAAGGAGGTTTATATAAGGATACAAACAATTGATTAGATTTACAGAAATTCTTTGTCCTGTGTAAATAGAATCGTAACTGTCTATGAACATCCAGCAGGTGGAGTTTATATTCCATCTTGTTAGTGAAATTAGGAAAGAACACAGGCAAATTGATGGTCTGATTGATATTGACTGGTGATGCCACCTTAGGAAGAAAGGATGGATTGGTCCGAAGGGAAACCCTGTCTTTGTGAAAAAACATGTAAGGAACTTTAATGGACAAGGCTTGTAGTTCTGCAACCCTTTTGGCAGAGGTAATAGCCACCAGAAAAGCTGTTTTCCAAGATATATATTTCAAATCTGCTGTAGCGACCAAAGCTTGAAGAACCATAGTAAGGTCCCATGGGGGAACAGGATCCTTGACCGGGGAGCGTAACAAAAAGATGCCTTTAATAAAGGAGGCTAGAGAGGCAGAATTCTCACACATGTGAAAATGAGAAATGGCAGCCAACTGAACCTTGACAGAAGAATTAGCTCCGTGTTGAAAAATATCAGCTAGAAAATCAAAAATGGCGGAAATAGGAGCTGTGAAGGGGTCTAAACTCCTTTGAGAACCCCAAAGGGAAAAACATTTCCACTTGCTGCGATAAACCTTCCTGGTTGAAGACGTATGAGCAGCCACCAAAATACACCTAACTGAGGAGGATAATCCAGGAGTCCTAGCAATCACGGGAAATGAAGCAGCCAAGCTGTGAGCTTCAGACTGTCCAGATTCTGATGAGGAACCCCCAAAGGGTTTAAAATCAGATCCTTAATGGGATCCAAGATCCAAGGCGGAGCCAGAAGGTGAGACCAAAGGAAGGGACACCATACCTGGAGAGGCCAAAACGGGGCAATGAGGATCACTTTGCTCCCCAGTCAACGAGCTTTCTGTAGAAAACTCGGAATAAGAGGTACTGGAGGGTAAGCATACGGAAGACTGGGAGGCCAAACATGAACTAGAGCATCTCTGGGGGACTCGCCTGGCAAGGTTTTCAGAGTGAAAAACTCACTGCACTTCACGTTAGAAGGAGATGCAAAGAGATCGCAGCAAGGTTGACCCTACTCGTGGAAGATCTGTTCCGCTACTGAAAGATTCAGAGACCACTCGTAAGGCATCAGAATAGTCTGAGCGCTAGGATGTTGGACCATCCTGGAATGTGCGTTGCGATGAGAAAATGACCAGTGGAGATCGCCCATTCCCATACGCTCATGGCCTCGTGACAAAGGGGGTAAGATCTGGTCCCTCCATGTCTGTTGATATACCAGACCACTGACATGTTGTCTGACTGAATTGCAATCGTTCCCAGAGAAAGAAAGGCAAGAAGGTCCTGCAATGCTAGAAGGACCGCCCTCATCTCTAGGACATTTATGTGCAAGCTGGTCTCTACAGGGGACCACAGGCCTTGGACTATCCTGCCCGAACAATGCCCCCCACCCGAGTTGGGAGGCATCCGTGGTCACTGTGGCTTGGGCCGGGGCTGGAACAAAGGGTTGTCCCTCTAAACTGTCCGGAGAACACATCCACCATATGAGGGACGACCGACAGACTCGACTGAGTTGAACTGGATATGCCAATGGCAGTTCCATCAGGGACCATTGTACAGCTAGAGTCCACTGTAGAATTCTCGTGTGTAACCTGGCACACTGGAGAAGTGTAATGGCCGCTGCCATAGAGCCTAAGGTCCTCAACACCGATTCCGCTGTTGGGAGATGAGAGTGGTAGATCAGGGAGACATGCATCCTGAGGGTTTGCACTCTCTCCGAGGTCAGGAAGATTTTGACTGTAAAGTATCTATCCTGGCGCCAATGTAGTCTATCACCTGTACAGGATCTAGGAGTGGTTTGGAAGCATTGATTGTGATCCCCAAACACAGGGCAAGGATCAGGAAATAATCTCTGGATTGGGAGAGTAGACGCCTGGTGGGAGCAGTGAAGAGCCAATCGTCCAGGTACGGATAGACCTGAATCCCTTGAAGCCTCAGGTGAGTTGCTACCACCGCCATCACTTTGGTGAACACCCTGGGGGCTGTGATGAGACAAAAAGGTAGGGCTTGAAATTGGTAATGATTGACTCCTAGCCAGAAGCGGAGGAACCCCTGGAGCTTCTTTGCATCTTTATGTGATAGTAAGCATCCTGAAGGTCTAATGAGCACATCCAGTCGCTCTCTTGCAGGTACGGCATGACGGACTGTAGTGTGACCATCCGGAACTTCGCTTTGGCAACTGACAGGTTCAGGGTAGAGAGGTCCAGAATGGGCCTTAAGTCCCCCGTTTTCTTTGGCACCAAAAAAAAACCTGGAGTAGAAGCCTGATCCGGACTGATCTGGGAGGACGGTTTCGATGGCTCGTTTTTCTAGCAGCTTGGAAATTTCCTGTGCTACTGCCTCCCTTTGTGTGGGTGGTACATCTGGGAGATTTAGGGGGGACCTACAAAGGGGACAGAGTATCCTTTGAATATGATCTGAAGCATCCAGCGATCTGATGTTATGGACTCCCATACCACTAGGTAGAAGGAAAATCGTCCCCCAACTTCCTCCAGAGTAGAGCAGTCAGGCCACCACTCAGGGTTGCTACCTGGGTCTGTCTGAGAAAGGTTTTCGAGACCCAAAATTCCTCGGACCCCCTCTGCCTCTGGGCCGGCATCCATTCTGTCCCCCTCTGCCTCTGGGGGAAGAAGAGCCCTGAGTGTCCTGGGAATACTGTGACTTTCAGAACGACATCTTTTGCCCTCTCTGGTTCCGGGAAAAGGACCTTTGAGGGTTCAAGAAGCGGATCCTGATGTCAGACTGTGTCTTCCCGTCCTTCTCACTCTGGACTAACATCTCTTTGACGGTCTTACCAAAGAGAGTAGAGCCATCTTAAGGGGCACTGGCAAAGGACGCCTTGAAATGTTCCGAAAACTGCCATAATCTGAGCCAGGTGTTGCGCCTCATGGACACGCCGGACCCAGCCACCCTAGCCGCTCCTTCAGTAGCATGTGAAAGGAGTCTCATGGACGTGTTGGAGACTGCTTTCAAAGTGGCCATCCTCATGGAGAACGAGACCCTGTCCTCCTGTGACATGGACTTAGGGGGAGACTCCTCCAGCTCCTTTACCAGGTCATGTTGGAGTCTGGTGACATGGGCCAGGTAGTTCAGCGCCCTAATAGAAAAGGTTGCTGAAGCGTAAACCCATTTCCCTAGGTGGTCCATCATCTACAACTCTCGGTCAGGAGGATGAATCGAGGAACTCTCCTGGGCAAGTTCCTTCTTTGTGGCTGTTGCTACCACCATAGCGTCTACGAGGGAACCCTTGTACCATGCTGGCCTATATGTGAGAGGATTCAAAATTTTGTCTGGTCTTTTTGGAATTGGTTCCATGGTGTCCAGCTCCTTCCATGCTTGCGAGGTGACCAAGTCCACCAAAGGATCTGTGGGAGTGGACACCCAGGAAGTAGATGGGCCCATGCCGAAAGCCTCCAGCAACATGGACTCATCAGAAGAAGGTTTGGGGGCAAACCAACCTCCCCGTTGGTGTAAGATTTCCATGATGTCTCCAAAGGAGACATCTTCGGGATGTGACCTAGGGGAACCTTCTCCATCATCCAAGTCCGTATCCTCGGTGAGGGACTCGGGGAGTCCAAGTGCCTCCTCTTGCACGTATGCTTGCGAGGCACTTCTCCGGTGGGGCTCTCCGGGGGGGAACTTGCAAGCCACTTGTTCCTCAGGGGGAAATGTCTGGGGCTCCATGAGCACAGGCTGTCCTTCTGGTAAAATAATGGGGATTGTAGAAAGAGCCGAAGGGGTCTAGGTGGAGTCAGAGTGGAAAGTCAGGGGTCTCGATCCAGTGGAGAACCCTTTCTACCACGTCGAACGCCGAAGGAGAATGAACCTCCTGAGAAACCAATAAGGAGGCCAGTCTCCCCGGGTTCGATGAGAGAATCGGAGCTGGGCCCAAAGTGGACAGAGCTCAGAGGAAGAGAACTTGGCCCGACAAAGGTGGAGCCGATGAAAAAAGTTCCACTCCCTCAGAACCGACACCTAAGCTCCGGCTCCGAGAGTGGCTCGGATCCGAGCTGGTCGGATCTGACACACTCCAGGAAGCTGTCGGCATCCAGGAAGCAGGTACCATTGGCACCGACCCCCTGACTAAAGCCATCCTCGGATCCGAATACTCCAAACCTGATGGACAGATTGGAGAAGGAGATATCAGTTGGAAAAAAGGAAGTGAGCTCCCCCCTCCTGAGGGAGAGGGGGCTGGCAAGACCCCCATCTAGATCGGAGTACGAATGAACCTCCTCATCATTTTATCCATACCGACCTCAGACAAAGACCGAGTGGACCTTGACGAGGCCACGGACTCTGACCTTGCGGGTTGGGGCACCAAGGCCCTAGAAGTTGAGCGTGTCTCCTCCGGCTCCGGGGAGAACTTCAGAGATCAGAGCCGAGGGGAGTCACAGATCCTTAGAGTCTTGACTGGTGAAGGGCGGTCCGGAGACCTCTTACATTTTTCCCTCAACTTCGACTCTCTCTCCTTCTCTCTGCCCCTTTTCCGCTCTGCTTCCACAGGCTTTTGCACAGGAGGTTGAATCCCACCCTGGGAGGGAGGAGAAGAAGCCAGGGGAAGAAAAGAAGGACAGGCAGCCACAGCAGGCGCTATGACCGAAGACGAGGCAACTGTCTCAGAAGGGGGAAGAAAGCCTTTCAGGGCCAACTTGGCCTTTCTGTCTAATGGCGCGTGGGTTGAACCCCGCACATATAGTGCAGTCTGTGCTCAGATGGGCCATGCCAAGCACATAACACACAGAGTGTGGCCATCTGCAGGGGATAACTTATGGCCACACTCAGTGCATTTTTTGAATATAGGCTTATCAGCCATGGTATCAGAAGAAAGAACAACTGAAAAAAGAATGTTATTTCTTTCTTACAGAAAAACACCCACTTACCACACTCACACACAGAGAACACACTGAGAGGGGGTGAGGGGAAGCAAAACACACACAACTACTCTAAACTAAGCTAACAACTCTAAAAACTAGAAACTCAACGCACCAAGCGAGGGGAGGAGAAAGGGGAACCTACACTATCACTACCTAAAGTTTAGAGAGAAAAAAAGAGATATTTTAAAGTTTTTAACCCACTTACAACCTGGAACTCTGGAGATCACAATGCTTTAGCTATTCACGGCAAACAAGATCTGGGGGTTGGAAGGTAGTGGAAGTGTATTATGGGTAAGGGGAGGAGCTTGGAGCAGATGCTAGTAAAGTTGCACATGGATAAACAATCTCTTTATCTCTCTCTCTCCCTCTATACATATATATATATATATATATATATATATATATATTTATATAGAGAGAGAGATTGAGAGATATACAGACAGATATAGAAATATATATGGAGATATACATATATAGATAGATGTATAGTTTTTTTTTTTTTTTTTTTTTAATTTTATAAAAACACTTTTTGGTTTGTCTCTTCTCTGAGATTGGGTGGGAGGAATTGAGTTTCATACATTTGCAATGGATACCAAATAAATGGGGGATACTAGGTTAAGTTATTTAGTTACGACTGATTTTACTTTTAAGATCGAAGTTGTCTAGATGGATTACATCTTTTACAAGACTGTCAATTGCTGGGCATTTGTCTGGTTTATACGAAGTATGGGGTATACTGGAATTCTAGAATTCTACCCAGTGTACCTGTTGTAGTGCTATACAATATTTTTTTTATTTTTTTGCATCCCTACAAGACCAAATCCAATGGCTCCCCAACCTGCACACCCATTCATGGAGCGGTAGCCACAGCTGAGGATTCAAACGGACAGGCAAGAACTGTATGGGCTATTCATTCCTACCCAAGAATCCCCCAAGAGGTCATCTGCTCAGGGCTACAATCAGGTGGTATGGAGATGGTCATCTCTACTGGTCCTGTAGAACACTGTACCCTCTGCCTTGCAGGAGCATCCCCTCTCTTGAAGTGGGTCTTCCAAGCTCCGCTACAGTTGTCCTGCTAGGAAATGTGTGTGTTTGTATGCTAAATTCCCCTTGGTTCACAGTGGGAGATGGCAGTGCAATGTCAAAAGACCCAAGATCCATGGAGTACATGCCTAATGCACCTATTAGGTGTTGCCCATGTGGCAAGCCAAAGCCACCTCTCTTCCCCCCGGATGAGCTGGCAGTGGTCATTCACTACCACCCTCCCCCTGCCAGCTCCTACAAGTGACTGAGCCACTATTAACACTCAGGTTGTCTGTAATATAGTTGGGACATTAACCCTCTAGCCATGGAGTGGATAAGTAATGTGTTTTGTTTGCTACATTTGTAGTAAATTTAGAAGCTTTGTTATAACACATTTCTATTTTTTTAGCTATGTTTTTTGAAAGTGCATTAAAACTGTTGATTCATATAGTATATTTAGTCGTAAGAGTATGTCTATTGTTGGCAAATGTGTTTGTTGTATTAAGTATGATTTTAATTTGTATAACATGCCAAACTTTAGCTTTAGATATGACATTTTACATGTTGATCAAATTTTAAGTTTTGGGCTAGGACTACTTCTGGCAGTTTGGTTTGGTGTACCTGTCATGTTAGAGTTTAGTTTGAAGATATTCATTAGCATTAGTTTTGGGATTTTTTTTTTTTTTTTGCATTTAGAATTATTTGAGACTTGCTTAACTATTGTTTTAGATCACTGAATGTATTTTGTGTTTTTATTTGGAACTGACTGAGGAGCCATCAGCGTAATGAATGCTAGTTGCTTCATCTACTGTTGTAAAAAGGAGACAAGGATTAATCACAAATCCTACAGATATTCAAGCATACTGATTATATTCCTTCTTTTGCCTACTGTGTGATTCTGAACAAATCATTTAACCAGACAGTGCTCCTGATTTACCCCTGAAAAAGGAAAAATGTATCCAGTAGGCTTACCCAGTAAACAAATATGTAAAATAAAAAATAAGTTTACAAAAATGAAGCATTACTTGCAAAGCTATGGAATGTATTATAACTGAACTGATGCACAGTGATACAGGTGACCTTATATCTCTGGATGCAAACCGGTACAACTTTGTAAAACTCACTTCATGCCTGCTCAGTTCTTTGAAAGGGTTACTGAGGCCATATATAAGGAGCATATATTCCATGCTGTTTATCTGTGCCTTGCTAAGGTCTTCTGATGCTATCTACAATGCTGACATTATTTACAAACCCTCCCAACTCAATATTAACTCATGCTCAGTTTGCTGGAGAGGTAACTGGTTATTTGACAGAGTGCATATCTTTAAGGTCCACAGTATTTGCTCAAGAAAGAATGATAAAAGTCACCAGTGGTATCCTGCAGGGCTCTGCCTGGGCACCCCAACTCTTCAGTATATACTTGTCTGATATGAAAGCTTATATCAAGGGGCATGACTGCAAACAGAGGAGATTATCAAATAACATTCAGATACAAATTCAGCAAGGGCTGGAACAAAAACACTTGGTATGTTTATCATGGCCTTATCCTTAAAGCCAAGAAATGTAGCATATTTTCCATTGCTAAATCTATCATTACTGCTTACCATATAAATAACATTCCAGCTATATCTGACACAGCCAACAGAGACTTATGTATGTTTAATAACGCTCTCCTTTTGCCATTACATATCTGTGGTGGTTAGAAAATACTTGTATTTACATATCTTATACTTCGTAGTATCTCCTGAAGATCCAAAGGATTTATAGTGTTGCTTTATTCCTCTCTTTTTAGTCCCTTCTGACATCTATTTCACTAAACACCTACAGCAAATTAAGAGATCTCAATGTTTCGTCATCAAAAACATCTCAGGCCTCAAGTACATTTTGCTCATCTGATTAAATAGAGGGGCAGAATGTTTTAGTTTGCGTTGCACAAACTCAAAAGGGGTGATCTTTGCTTAGCAAAGAATGTCCCCAAAATCTTTAACTCTTTCACCAAGAAAGAGCCATTAGTAAAGCAGACACCCACTCTAGTGATGTAAACATACTACCGCAACACCATTGTCAGATGAGGTAAATGACAGGTACCTAACTAATATATTCCCCATTTATGAAATAGGCTGCTCTTACCCATCATACAGAACATCTCCCTAAAAGTTTTAAAAGTTAGTCTGGGTGACTGGAAAGGCGGCTGAGATTTTTCACCTGGGATACAGGGTAAAGATCTGCTTCATGAGGGACACTGTTAGTCTCCCAACAGTACTGGGTGAAATTAATGAGATTCTCAATGGTCTCACTGGCTTGGCAAGACCTTAAGAACTTTCTAACCTATAAGACTTGTCTCATGGAGGTAGTATCAATGGGTAGAACCACAGAATTTTTGTACTTCATTATTTTTGGGGCCAATTCTTTCTGCAGCAAGAACTTATTTGGAAAACATTATTGTAGGGTTTTCCTTTTTCCAAAATGGTATGATTAAGGTTTGTGTGTTAAGAGATTTATTCCCACTTGCTGAGCTAGAAAAGGAAGGCTATAAAACACATTTACACTGTAAATTAGGCATTGTGTGAGTAAAATGGGTCAATGCAGAAAAGTAATTTGTGGAACAATGGGTAATAAAGAAAGTCCCATGGCAACAATACATGCCTGCCTCTCTGTATGTCTGTGATAAATTTATAGATAAAAGAAAATAAGTGTTGTGCACTCACAGACTGCTCTGAGCTCTAAAACAAGTCAGACTGCACCATCTTTTTCCAAAATGTATTGATCCACAATTCAGCTTAAGTGCTTTTGTCTACTGCTTGACTTCATCAGAATCGGAACTTAACCAATTCCATGTACATAGGTTCATAGGTAGGTACTAGGCTATTGGCCCTAGGGCCTATATAAGCCTAGCCAAACGGTACCCTGGCTTTTGCCACCCAAGAAAATTATTTTCCTGTGCCCCTGTCAAGCAGAGCCACAGAAGTGATCCCCGGGATGAATTTCATATCTCCCATCCAATCATCAAGATTTTTCTTGAAGAGTGCTAATGAGGAGCTTTGTTTGATATAGATAGGTAGTTTGTTCCAGAGTATAGAAGTCTCTGAGACAGAAATCGATCCCTGCATGTCCAACAGCTATGGGTTTGGCATAGCTTTGTATGTTATGCAGAGATCGCCTCTGAGTAGGCGATATGCAACAGAGTAAAGCTGGAGTTTTTTGAGACGATCTGCGTAGGGCATCTGTTTGAGGCCGGTAATCCGTGATCCCCGGGATGAATTTCATATCACCCATCCAATCATCAAGATTTTTCTTGAAGAGTGCTAATGAGGAGCTTTGTTTGATATAGATAGGTAGTTTGTTCCAGAGTATAGAAGTCTCTGAGACAGGAATCGATCCCTGCATGTCCAACAGCTATGGGTTTGGCATAGCTTTGTATGTTATGCAGAGATCGCCTCTGAGTAGGCGATATGCAACAGAGTAAAGCTGGAGTTTTTTGAGACGATCTGCGTAGGGCATCTGTTTGAGGCCGGTAATCCTCTTTGTGAGGTATTTCTGTGGCCTTTCCAATTGTTGTAGATGTCTTGTGAGGTACATACCAAAAGGGGCATTGTACTCTATAATGGGTCTAATGAGTGATGAGTAGAGGGGAACAATTACCTCTTTTTTCCTGGATGAGAAACCTCTAGTGATGAGGTGTGCAATGTAGAAAGATTTCCTGACTACTGTGGTGATGTGATTATCAAAGGAGAGACTACTGTCCACCTGTGCCCCAAGGTCTCACCACACTTTCGGTGTTAAGTAGACTACCACCTATGTGGTAGTTCATGGGTACAGAGTTTTCACCAAAAGGGATGACAATGCACTTTTTGGCACTGAGCTTGAGGCCATGGCTTTGACACCAGGTATCTGACTCAGTGAGGCCCTTTTGTAGGATGTCCACATCGTTAGGAGATTTGATTAAGGCTCCTAGTTTGCAGTCATCTGCGAACTTTGTTAGCCAAAGACCTTCTGTGTTAGCCTGTACTTCAGATAAGTAGATACCAAACAGAAGAGGACCTAGGACTGAACCCTGTGGTACTCCACTTGTCACTGGTCTGAAGTTGGATTTAGAGTCTGCTACTTTCACAGTGTGGTTTCGGTCAGTGAGCCAATTGGCAACCCATCTTGTGACATAGGGATTTATACCTAGTTTAGTGAGCTTGTCTATAATTCCAGAGTGGGGGATGGTGTAGAAAGCCTTGGAGAGACCTAGATAGGCTGTGTGTACCACCTTACCCTCATCTACAGCTTTGGTGACCGCTTCAAGTAAGTCTATCAGGTTTAGGAGACATGATCTGCCTTTTACAAACCCGAACTGGGTAGAGTCCAGAGTTTGGAGATTACCAATGTCATTGTTTATAAGTTCCATGATGATACGCTCCACAGCCTTGCAGACCAGGCTCGTCAGGCTAATGGGGCGGTAGTTCCCAGGGTCCGTGGTGGCTCCCCCTTTGTGGAGTGGGATAACCATTGCTGTGCGCCATTCAGTGGGCACAAAGCCTGAGGTGAGGCTATGACTGAACATGGTACTTAGGTGAGGTGCCAGTTCGTTCTGTAGTTCATGTTTAATGCAGCCTGGGATGTTGTCAGGTCCCATGGATGCTGTATTCTTGGCTTTGGAGAGTGTGTTTTTTACCTGTGCAGCCGTGATTGCAGGTACTTTGCATTCTTCCGGTATAGAGGTGGGCCCTTTAGGGGATGAGAGAGGGATAAAGTCAGCACTGAACCTATCTGCCAGGATGTTGGTAATATCAGTTGGTTCTGTATATTTAGTGCCATTGTGCTGTAACTCGGAGCAGATCTGAGTGTTGCCATTGAGATTCTTGACATAGCTATAGAATGCTTTGTGGCTGTCTTTAGAATCAGTGGTGATTTTGTTTTTGTAACTAGCTTTGGAGGATTTTATGAGGGATCTCAGCTTCTTACTGAGGCTGACCACAGAGTTCTTCCAATCATGGGATTTTACTCTTTTTTGCAACAGTTTTTTCTTCTATTGTAGAGTTTGTTTATAGCAGGGGACCACCAGAATGGCTTCCTTTTTTTGGAGGATAGCATCTTGGTTCTGTTAGGGATTGCACGATCCATGCACTCGTGTAAGTGCTTATAAAGTGCAACTGTATAGGATTCAGCAGTCGTATCTCTATTGTCCGTCAGCATGGGTGTCGTGAAGTTTGCCACTTCTGTCTTAAGAAGCGTGAAGTTGGCTTTGGAGAAATTTTTTACGGTGGTTTCCCTAATGAGAGGTGGGGCTGGGGTGTGGATGTCTAGGGTGATATTATTGTGGTCGGATCTGACCAACGAGGAATTGACCTCTGGTGTGGAACACCGGTTGCCCATGTTGGTAATGACCAGGTCTAGGATACTGCTGCCCCTGGTGGGGGTGTGGATAACTTGATCCAAGGCACTGGAATTAATGAATTCCAGGAAACGTTGAGCACAAGAGTTGGTACATGCGTAGTTTTCCCAGTTAATGGTGGGGTAGTTGAAATTGCCCATTATTAGGGTATTAGGTTGTACGCTAATATTTTCCAGTGTATCAAGAAATGAGGAGTGGGAATCCTGGGGCATGGTGGGGGATCTGTAGCAAGCTACAATTTGCACTGCGGTCTTGCCCAGAGTTAGTTGCACTTGGATAATCTCAGATGCATTATGCTGAGCAACTAGCCTGGAGGTGTGGATATCCTTAATGAATATGGACACGCCTCCGCCTTTAGTGCTTTGGTCCAAGTTAGGTGGCCGAAAGGTGTGGTATGAATTATAGCCTGGTAATGCATGGGTGCTCTCTGGAGCCTTGAACCAGGTCTCTGTCACTGCACAGATGTCGAAGTTCTCCATTTTAAGGAGTGCCTCGAGTGAGTGCATTTTGAGGTTTAGACTTCTAGCACTGAGTAGCATTACCCTCAGATTTTGCTTGCTTGTACCTGTTATGGTGGTGAATTTGTCATTTGAATCTTGCCTAAAAAAGGCACTATAGGGGGTGGCAAGAGCCTTAGCCAGTATCCAAAATCCCAAGGGCGACAGGTGCAGGCCATCTCTGGCAAAGCATCGTGGTTTGTCGATCATTTCATCCCAGGCAGACAGATACTGGATCCCCTTAGAATGACACCAGAAGCTTAGCCAATTGTTGAAGTCAATCATTTTGTCCTTGTACTGTGGTATCATTCTGGGTGATGGCAGGATGCTACTCAGGGCTAGGGTCATACCTGCCTGGGCTACAAGATCAGAAAGCTCCTCTATGTCTCTTTTCATGTAGTCCAGGGAGGTACGTCTCATCTCATTCACACCAACATGGACAATGACAGAGTGACCTGAGTGCATGCGTTATGTGGCGGATCCTGGCACCTGACAGGCAGCTGACAGTGACTTTCTCCTTGTTTAGCCTGGTGAGTGGAACATCAGTCTGCCTGACTATAGAGTCACCTATGACTAGAGTGTTAGGTACGTTGTTATGCCTTATGGGCTGTGGTTGAGTGGCACACTGAGTTTGTGGGCTATGTGTCATTTACATAAATATATTTCCTTAGCTAATCAATTCCATTTGAAATCCCCACATGATGAAATTATGACATATACAAAAAAGTAGATGTGACAATTTGACAAAATTATGATTATGAAAATCTTAAATTAACAGTCCATCCAAAAAAATTTGTGTATGTATGTGTGTGTGTGTGTGTATATATATATATATATATATATATATATATATATATATATATAAATAAAATGCACACACACACACACACACACACACACACACACACACACACACACACACACACACACTCTGATTAAATGCACATTTAAAAATAACATCAGTTACACATGTTAAAAGAAAAAAAGGAACGCAGTCAACTGAAATATTGCCACCTCAGCTAATTTTAGTAGCTTTGATCTGTAACATGTATGAAATTGAAATAGTCATTAATTCTTGGGGGGGGGGGGTTGTCTGCTGTTAACCTCAGCTACCATTCTAATTTGCTTTTCTCTAACATATCCTCCCACATGCCTCCTCATGGATTCCCGCCTTCTCAGTTTGTTGCTGCTTTCCTCTTTTACTTTCTGTCACCGCTGCTTAAGTTTTGACTGCTGCATTCTCTGCTGCCACATCACCTGGTTCCTTTTCCATATTATCATCCTCAGCACTTCAGAAAAAAAAGTTAAATGCCATCTCACCCCAAGAAACAGCAGAACTGTCACCTGGATCATTCTGCTCGGATATTTTTAACACAAGACATCTGCAAACCCTCTTGACACCAGTTCTGTTATGTATACCACTTCAACAGACTCACTTCACTTCCTTAAACACAAACACACCCAAACGCTGCTCATTTGTAAAATCCAACACATAGGAAACCTTGTTTGCATTCTGAAGTTCCATATCAAAGAAATTTTTGCTCAAATCCTCCGTGTTTACCTCCAAACTCTCCATAGCTTTTCTCTCCTCCTCCAACATGCTGTTTCTCTTAGGCTCCTTCCTTGCTGCTGCTCTGGCGCCATCTAGCAGCTCCAAAGAGTAGGAGAAGTTCTCTGAACCCGGTCAAACTTCTGGTAGTATACTCTTGTGTCTCCCATGAAAAGGGGCCTCTAGTCTAGTGGGACTAACCCGGCCAAGAAAGGACAAATAATTTACTGCTTCCTTATTTATTTTTAATTATCTGCAAGGGAGTAAATAATGGCCTTGAATGTTTATACAATACACATAAACACTACTGGAATGAGACACAGACAAAATAAGTCAAATAAAATGAAATATGGACTGATATATTGTTTGATATTGCATGTTACACGGTAAGACAAAAACATCAGTTAACCAACACATCTAAAACTATCCCTGTCTTAACTGAGGAGAGAAACATTTTTTTAAAGAAAAAAATTCCTGCTTCATTTGTTACATATTGCTATTTACAAACATTTTACATGAATTTTGAATGACTAGTACTCTCATGCAGGGCAAATGAATACAACATAATCAGAGGAGTGAAGCAGCCCTAACAGACTGCTGTCCGTTTTTCTTTTTCTGCTGTGCAGCAGGAAGAACAAAACTAAATGCTAAATGTTCTGTATCTACCACAAACGTCTAACTGTGACTCTGAACAAGTCATTTAACCAGACACTGCTCCAGGGCTGAGTCTGAAAAAGGACCATGGAAATCACTGCTCTACCCAGAAAACGGATAAAATAAAATAAATTATGTGCAACAAAGTCACAGTTCTCCATGGCCGTAGTCTTAATCCCAATAATATTCTTCAGTTTGTCACTTTACTATGTTTCCATGAGAAAACAAAAACAAAACACCAAACACATATGCAACCAGTGAGCAGTCAAGCAGAAAAATCAAAATGCATAATTTTCTTGGCAAGTGTGAAGTGAGGCCTGACCTCTCTGAATGGCTTCCTCCATTAGCCAGGTTTGCATATTACAGGGTATCTCTGCACACATCAATCACATCATCTACTGTAAAAATGAATTACTCTACATTCCCATCAGAGAAAATTAAACATCTATAGTGCAGTCTGACAGATATTATTACATTACACTCTTGCATAATGTAAATTAATTTCATAAGTAATACTTAAGAGTAGTTTGTAGAATCAGAACCCATTATGAGAAACCTGTGTACTAGCAGGCCTCATATGGTTGACATGACATGCTAAACTATCTGGGAAGTAATGAAGTATACAAACATTTTCAATGTGTGCTGCTCAAGAATAAATGTCCATTTACTGTAATATTTTGGCCTCTGAAAACTTTAGTGAGCTTTGCATATAGATTCCAATGTATGATTTGTTATTTTTGGGAATCAACCTATTTCCCTGTAAAATAGCTTCTTTGTGCCCCTTCTGTGGTCTGGCCACAGCCCCTAGAGTATTTTTATAATCTGCCTGCAGATCAGATGTTCTTACTACTGAAATTGAATAAAAAAACTCAAGAACTATTCAAACAGCCATAACTACACTTCTGTATGCAACTGCAAAGGGACATGTCACAGTGCTTAAAGCTTGAATATGCCCTCAAGCCGCGGTGGTACAGCTGTAGCATTGTTGCCTCACAGCAAGAGGTTCTCCTGTTCGATTCACGGCTGGAGTGCCTTCTGTGTGGAGTCTGCATGTCCTCTCCACGGTCGAGTGGTCTCCGAAAGACATGTGTGAATGGGCGTGCCTTCGCTGAAGGTTGGGCGTCGGGCTGGCAACTCGGCACCATAAAAAATCTACTGCCAATCATTAGCGGACCGGAGTTCTGCTGTGGCGACCCCTAACCGGGAAAAGCCGAAAAGACAAACAACAACTCCACAGCATTTTAACAATATTTTATTTTATTGAGAAAACAAAACAGTAGCATCAACATCAACAAACAAGAAACATGATCCAAAACATCTAACAGGAACAACTGCAAAGCTATTTGCACAATGTACAAAGCACAACTTACAGAATGAAAATGATTATTCCATTACATTTGAAAAGGTTTCTTATTTTACTGCATTCATTCTTTATAGGACAACTATGTTGGATTCAGACACTGGCAGACATTGACAGACTGCAACTCTGCTGAACACATTTGTTTGTTTAATATGTCTATATTTTTTATGCATTATTTATATAACACAAGTGTCTTAAAATATTTCACCTTTAACAATGTTTTTACAGCTGGAATACAATGCCGCTAATGTCTCCTGACTTCTTTTCCAGTCAAGAAAGGAGTAATTTGTTCAGTATGAACTTATAGATAGGCATTATTAATTTACAGCTCCATGCTTCAGCCTTTGTGGATGAACTCACCCACAAAGTAAGTATCTATTTTATGGTTCCTCTCCTTTCAAACAGGGAAATGCAAGTTAAGTGTTTCTTTCCATGTGTATCCTAGGTAGTCAGGGAGTTTATATAACTTACTCAGACTTGGGCATCATACAAACAGAAGTTAGAACAAAATTAAAGAAATGCTGCATTAGTCCACTAGCAGAAAATACAAAGACACTGGAACATAAATGTGATGTAACACCTTTTACAACCGACAGAGGTTTTGAATTACTTGAGCTTTTGAGCTGGTGTGAGCCGTTTATCAGGGGTTATTAAGTTACTGATGTTAAATACAGTGGTTAAACATCCACTTGTGCCAAGAAAGGGAAGCACATCATTCATCTCCAATTGGCTAAAAAAGAAATCTTGAAAAATGCCACGGTGGAAAACAAACAGCTCATGCTACACAGCATAATCAGAAAGAATATGTGGGTGAATGTGTGGGTGTGTGTGTGTGTGTGTGTGTGTTTGTATATGTTAAAGAGAGAGACAGAGAAACACTGAAGTGTAGAACAGGGTCATGACATGCTATAAAATCAAATTTGTCATGTTACATTAGAGTTAGTGTTCAGGAAGCAGAGAAGATAACACTCGGAGATACTGTTCTGACATTTATTTTATTTATATTTTACATTTGTTGACCGGGCTAGTCCAGCTGGATATATGTCCATTTTCAGTGGAGGCCCGGGGAGAAAAGCTCCACATACATCAAAATGTTTACAAAGACAATGGTATTTACAAAGACACTGGTACATTACAAAGCTTAGGCATATGTTACATTTAATAGGATTTAGCTTTTGAATACGTAAAATCATAGTGCAAACAGTTTTGGATATTCCTAATAAAATATGCCTAAAGACAATATTAATTATAAAGTCACACACAAATGTCACACAAAAATGCTAGTGTGTAACAGCAATGAATATTCATACAAAATATGTACAAGGACACTCTTATTCTGTAGTCTCACCAGAAGTCCTAGTGTAAGATGGCTGTGGATAATCATTCAAAATATGTACAGGACATTAGTCCGCTGTATAGTCACATTAACTTTATTATCAATAGAGAAGACACAAGATTATACTCATAAGAAGATAGATGCCTAGGGAAAGATTGATACATTAAATCTCAAAACAAGAGATATGTAGGGAAATAAGTTAAATTCAGAGAAGGAAAACAAAAAGTGATAATTTGTAAGCTGTTATTTGATTATCTGCTCCCTATCTGTGAGCCAGTTGTCAGTGCAGGAGATGACATAGGACATTGGGAGTTTATTTCCAGTTTATTTAGCTTTTCTACAATGCCTGAGTGGAGAATTGTGTCAGAAGTTTTGGCCAGCTCAAGGTATGTGATGTGTACAATTCTACATCCAGAAAAGGAAAACAAAAAGTGATCATTTTTAAGCTATTTGGTTATCTCTGCACCCTATCTGTGAGCCAGTTGACAGTGCAGCAGGTGACACAGGGGGTTTATTTCCAGTTTATTTAGCTTTTCTACAATGCTTGAGTGGGGAATAGTGTCAGAAACTTTGGCCAGCTCGAGGTATGTGATGTGTACAGTTCTGCTTTATCCATTGCTTTGGTAACCTTTTAAAAAAATCCATCAGGCTGAGTAAGTATGACCTGCCCTTGACAAATCCAAACTGAGATGGGTCCAGTGTTTGTGGAGGTTCCCTATGTCCTGATTGATTAATTCCATAATAAGTCTTTCCATGACTTTACATATGAGGCTGGTGTGACATATGGGATTTGTAATTGCCTGGGTCTGGGGAAGGTCCTCACTTACGCCGGTGAATGACCATAGCTGTTCTCCATTCACTTGTTACAAAACCTGTAAGCTGGCTGAGACTGAACAGTGTTGTTAGGGTATGGCAAAATAGTTAATGTTTAGTTTAATTCTTTTGGCTGCCAAAAAAGCAATTACTATAAAATGGAAAAAAAGAAGTTATGTACTCACCATAACGTTCCATCTGAGTAGGTACTTCATTTGTCTGCAACCTGTGGGTATCGGATCCGATCTCGGATCCGAGCCGGCAGCTTCACAAGCTACAAGATCCGAGCTCCTAGCTCCTCCCCCTACCCATAATCCCCTGCCACTCTGTATTACCTCAGATCAATTTTGCCCAATCTAAGTCATAACCTCGACAGAGGTATACTGAAGACCTAACCTCAAGACAGCAATATTTCAGGTGACCAGAAAAACACGAAAAAGGGTTAGGGGGATGGCAGGGGGGGACGGTTGCAGACAAATGAAGTACCTACTCAGATGGAACGTTATGGTGAGTACATAACTTCTTTATCTGAAGTAGTTACTTCATTTGCTCTGCAACCTGTGGGACAGAGTCCCCAGCTACCTAGACAATAAACCTGGGTGGCCTTATGGAAGGATATTCCGAAGCACCGCGGAGCCAAAAGAAGCCCTACTTCTTGATATCATATCCAGTTTATAATGAGAAATGAACGTATGAGAATAGGACCAGGTAGCTGCTGAACATATGTCGTCCAAAGGAACCCTGGACCAGAAAGCTGCTGAGGTGGCGATTGGGTAGAGTGAGCATGTATTCCCATAGGAGCTGGTTTACCTGAAGATATATACCCCTGAACTATACACTGACAAATCCAATTTGCTAGGGTCACTTTAGAAATGGCCCTTCCCCTGGCTTATTTTGAAAAGGACACAAACTGATCAGACTTGCAAAAATCTTTAGTTCTGTGCAAGTAAAAACGTAGTTGCCTGTGTACGTCCAGTCTGTGCAATATGTACTCTCCCTTATTCTGAAAATATGGAAAGAACACGGGCAAATTGATTGATTGATATTTGATTCCGAAGCCACCTTAGGTAAGAAAGACGGGTTAGTCCTGAGAGACACTCTATCCCTGTGAAAAATGAGATAAGGGGGTATCGTACACAGTGCTTGGAGTTCCGAAACCCTCTTAGCAGAAGTAATAGCTACCAAGAACGCCGTTTTCCAGGACAAGAATTTTAAAGGAATCGAAGCTGCAGGCTCAAAGGGTGGACTCGTCAGGGCTTGCAAGACTAGTGTCAAATCCCATGGGGGCACCACCGTTTTCACAGGAGGTTTCAAGAGAAAGATGCCTCGCAAGAAAGGTTTGCATAACTTTGTGGATGCCAATGATCCTAGTCCATCTTCCACATGAAAATGGGAAATGGCTGCTAACTGCACCTTAACCGTAGAAGCACTTGCTCCCTGCCGAAAAATCAGCGACAAAGTCCAGGATTGTCGGAATAGGAACTGTAAAAGGATCCAGGCCTTTGTCTGTTGCCCAGATGGAGAAGCGTTTCCACTTGCTATTATATATTTTCCTGGTAGCCGGCTTATGAGCCGCTACCAGAATGGCCTTCACTAGTGATGAGATACCGGGAGTCCTAGCCATCAGTGGAACTGGATCAACCAAGCCGCAAGCTTGAGGTTTACCAGGTTCGGGGTTTGACATCATGCGGGATGTGAAATCAGGTCTGGAATGGGTTCCAGTATCCAAGGGGGAGTTAAACTGTGAGACCGCAGGTATGGGAACCAGATCTGGCAAGGCCAGAATGGGGCTATGAGGATAACTCTGCTCCCCAACTGAGAGGCTTTCTGTATGAACTTCGTCATAAGTGGAAGGGGAGGGTAAGCATAAAGAAGACCGGGAGGCCAAGCATGAACAAGGGCGTCTCTGGGAGTCTCCCCCTCAGGGGGAAGTATTGCGAAGTACTCGCTGCATTTTGTGGTTAATGGAGAAGCAAAAAGATCGCAGCGAGGCCAACCCCACTTGTGGAAGATCTGCTTCGCAACTGATGGATTGAGAGACCACTCGTACGGAGTGAGAATTATCCGAGTCAGTTTGTCCGCTAATTTGTTGGACTGTCCCGGAATGTGTGTTGCTTCTAGAAAGCGGTTGGTGGATATCGCCCATTCCCACACTCTCATAGCTTCTCGACAAAGGGGATAAGACCTGGTTCCCCCCTGTTTGTTTATGTACCAGACTACCGACATATTGTCTGTCTGGATTGCAATAGTCCCCAGAGGAAGAAGGTCGTGGAGAGCTTGCAACGCTAGAAGCACCGCCCTCATCTCTAGGACAGTGATATGCAGAGCGGTCTCTAGGGAAGTCCACGTGCCTTGGACAGTTCTGCCCGAACAATGCCCCCCCCCCCGAGGCGAGAAGCATCCGTGGTCAACGTGGCTTGGGGCGGGGGAATCACAAAGGGTCTCCCTTGCCTCAGCTCTCGAGAGTGAAGCCACCAAAGAAGGGAATCCCTGCAAACTCTGCTCAGTGGAATCGGGGAGCTTAACGGGTGGAGTAATAGCGACCACTGAACCTGGAGGGTCCATTGTAAAACCCGGATTTGCAGGCGTGCATGAAGGGATAGACCGATTGCCGCTGCCATAGACCCTAGTGCCCTCAGGACTAACTCCGCTGCAGGAGCTTGGTTCTGAAGAAGAGTAAGCACCTGAAGTGACAAGCTGCTCAGCCTGTCCGACGTCAGAAAGGCTCGAGAAGCACGGGTATCCAATCTGGCCCCTATGAACTCTAAGACTTGTATGGGGCGAAGGAAGGATTTTCGAAGATTCACTGAGATGCCTAGACTCTGGGCAAGAGTCAGAGCGTAATCTCTTGCAACGCAGAGTTGATGCCTTTTGGCGGCGGTAAGGAGCCAGTCGTCTAGGTACGGGAAAACCTGAATGCACTGTAGTCTCAGGTGGGCTGCAACCACTGCCATGACCTTGGTGAACACCCTGGGGGTTGAGGTGAGGCCGAACGGAAGAACCCTGAACTGATAATGACTGGCTCCCAGCCGGAAGCAGAGAAACCTTCTGGATCGTCAGTCCATCAATATGTGGTAGTATGCATCCTTGAGGTCTATACAGCAACATCCAGTCGTTCTCCTGCAGCAAGGGGAGAATTGATTGAAGTGTGACCATCCAGAATTTTTCCTTGGGGATGAACAGGTTCAGAGCAGACAAGTCTAGGATCGGTCTTAGGTCCCCCGTCTTCTTTGGCACTAAAAAGAACCTGGAGTAATAACCCAATCCGGACTGATCTGGGGGGACGGGCTGGATGGCTCTTTTTCTTAGCAACTTCGAAACCTCTGAAGCCGCTGCCTCCCTATGATCGGGTGGAACATCAGGGAGGCGTCTGCTTGTAGGGGGAAGGCTTAGAAAGGGAATGGAGTAACCTCTGGATATGACGCGGAGCACCCATCGATCTGTCATAATGGACTCCCAGTTTGACAGATGCTCCATCAACAGCCCCCCGACTGCCTCCAGAGATGGACAGTAGGGTAAGCCCTCAGGGCTGCTGTGCGGGTCTGTCCGAGAAAAGCTCTCTAGACCCGAAATTACGCGGCCCCCCTCTGCCTCTGGGCCGGCATCCACCTTGTCCTCCTCTGCCTCTGGAGGACGAGGGATCCAAAGCTGAATGGGATTGCTGAAACTTGCGGAACCACAGCTTCTTTTGTCCCCTCTGATTCCTTGAGAAGGATCATTGAGGATTAGAGAAGTGGACCCCGACGGCAGACAGCGTCTTCCCATCCTTCTCGCTTTGGACCAGCGTTTCACGAACGGTCTTGCCAAAAAGTGAAGACCCATCAAAGGGCGCATTCGCAAAGGACGCCTTGAAGGGTTCTGCGAAATCGCAAAGGCGGAGCCAGGCGTGACGCCGCAAGACGACCCCGGCTCTGCTGGCCCTAGCGGCTCCCTCTGTTGCATGAGAGAGTAGCCGCATGGACGTGTTAGATATGGATTTTAGAGTGGCCATACGAGTCGAAAACACATTCTTGTCCTCGACCGACATGGACTTCGGGGGGGGGGGCTGCAGCGTATTCCTTAATCAAGTCTCGCTGTAGACTAATGGTATGTGCCATATAATTCAGCGCCCTCACAGAGAAGGTCGCTGAAGCAAACATCCGCTTCCCAATGCGGTCCAGCGCCCGAGATTCCTTATCCGGTGGGTGGACCGAAGAACTCTCTTGGGCGAGTTCTCTCTTCGTGGCAGCCGCCACCAACATGGCATCGCACGGAGACCCCTTGGCCCATGATTGTCTATCTGATGGGGGGGCTAAGGACTTTGTCGGGCCGTCTCGGGATTGGCTCCACGGTGTCGGGCTCCTTCCACGCCCTGGTAGTAATAAGGTCTACCAGGGGGTCAGCCGGAGGGACACCCAGGAGGTAGACGGGCCTGCCTCAAACGCCTCCAGGAACACGGATTCATCCACGGAAGGTTTTTGGGCAGACCACCCCCCCTCTAATACGCAACATCTCCATGAAGTCTCTGAAGGAGACATCCTCGGGGGGGGTGATCTTGGGGAACCTTCCGTTTCATCCAAATCCGTGTCTGTGGTGATGGACTCAGGGGAGTCCAGGTGCCTCCTTTTACACCTCCATTTACAAGGGACCTCCTCGGTGGGACTGTCCGAGGAGGGCTCGTCAACGACTTCCTGTTCCTCCACGGGAACCTGCTGGACGGCTTGGGCAGGCTGTCCCAATGGACGGATGACGGAGGATAGACCCATATGCAGCGGGGGTGCGGGAGGATCTGAAGTGCGGACCGGGGACCTGGAGGACCTCGAAAGCACCCTCTCCCACTACCTCAAAAGCCAAAGGAGAACTACTCTCCCCAGGCTCTGAGAGTAATCTCCTCGGCTCCGAGGTAGGGACCGGAGTCGGAGCCAATGCGGTCAGATCCGAGAGAGAAGTGTGCTCTGACCTCAACGGCGCCAAAGACACATCAACTCCCCCGGATCCGACGCTCGGCCCTCGGCCCCGAGAACTCGGATCCGAAATACTCGAGGGCATGGTCGGCGTCGAAGAGACCGGAGCTATCGGCGCAGACGAATCCTCGGCTCCGAAAGGGCCCGGATCCGATGACTCCAAAACCGGGTTGGAGAAGGAGTGATCGGAGCGAAGACAGAGGCCACACTCCCCCCCTGAGGGGGGGGGGGAGGCAAGCGCACCCCCATCTGCATTTGGGTCTGCAAGAATCGACGCATCATCTGATCCATATCTGTGTCGGTGAGGCTCCTGGTCGACCTGGAGGAAGTCGTCGAGGCAGGCCGGGAGGGTCGCCTCGACGACCTCGAGGGAGACCGGTACTCCCCCTCCGGCAAAACACGAGGCGAACGGAGCCGAGAGGGGGAGGATCCGGAAACCCTCGAGGGAGAGCTAGCCAGCTTAGATGGCGGGGCTGAGAGTTGAGTCTCAGCCTGCCTTTTTTGAGACCTGTGTCTCTCCTTATCTTTGTGCCTCTTCTCTTTAGAGGAAGAGGCACCAGAGTCCCCCGAACTCAAACCCAAAGCGGGAGGTTGAGCGGGGGGAACGGAAGGCACTGGGGCTGAGGAGACAGCCTGAGCCTTGGAGGGGGAGGAAGAAGCAGCCGAATCCTGGGGGAGCAAGCCCGCCAGGATCAGCTTATTCATCCTGTCCCCAAGTTCCCAGGGGTTAAAGGCTGCACAGATTTGGCAAGCCGTTGATAAATGGGCCATCCTCAGGCATAAAACGCACTGAGTGTGGCCATCAGCAGGAGAAAGCTTATGGCCACACTCAGTACATTTTGAAAAAACGGCCTTGGGCCCTTCAGCCATTACCACAAATACACGCACACACAAACACTAAGTGGAGGAGGGGTGGACACAGAAAACTAACACTACTACACAAAAAAACTATTTAATTAACTATACTGTCTATAGGGACACTAAAACACACAACAATCAAACTCTGAGAAAAAGCTTTTCTCTAAGAGAAAAAGGAACAGTCTCACCAATTTAGCTAAGGAGCTCTTCAAAAAGTAGATGTCTTCAGCCGCGGCAAAAACGATCTGAGGTAATACAGTTAGTGGCAGGGGATTATGGGTAGGGGGAGGAGCTAGGAGCTCAGATCTTGTAGCTTGTGAAGCTGCCGGCTCGGATCCGAGATCGGATCCGATACCCACAGGTTGCAGAGCAAATGAAGTAACTACTTCAGATCATAATTTAAACTAACTGTATATGAAGTACTGAATACTGTAAAAGAGATAAAAGAAATGGAAGAGAGATCTTTAGAAAACAGAAGGAACAAATTACATAGAAATAAATAGAAACTGTGGGAACAATACATGCAGAATAATGTTCAGGAGGAGTGAGGTTTAAGGGAAGGCAGGAATTGCACAATTTATGTAATTATGGATTGATACTTATAAAAAAAAAAAACATATGTTGTGTCTTTCGACTTTTCCCGGTTAGGAGTCGCCACAGTGGAACTCCGGTCCACTAAAGATTGGCAGTTGATTTTTACGTGCCGAGTTGCCAGCCCTGACGAACAACCTTCAACGAAGGTACGCCCATTCACGCATGCCTCCACGCAGAAGATGCTCTAGCTGAGAATCGAACCGGACAGCATCTTACTGTGAGGCGACAACGCTACCGCAGAAATATGTTCATGGAAACATGTATACATGGTTTGTTTACTTTTCTATTAATATATGTTTGCATATGTCTTATGTGATAATTTAATAAAAGCATTAATTAGGAGTTATGTACTTACCATAACTTGATATATGTGTTATTCATTCTCATTCCTCCTCACTGATGGTTACGGGCCTGATCCTCGGATCCAACTTGGTTACATTTTTCCAGATTTCAGATCCTAATCTCGAGCTCCTCCCTCTTCCCATAACTCCTCAGATTGAGTTTGCTGCATATGTCTACCGATTTATAAAGACAGGACGGAAAAGAAAGAAAGAATTATGACAAAAAATGTAGGAACCAAGGTTCCCATAGTGTTCAATATCCTTCAAAAAATATAAGGTTGGGGGATGGCTGGGAGGGAAGGTGAGGAAGAATGAGAATGGGCCACACATATATCAAATTATGCTAAGTATATAACTCCTAAATATGATGATGTCCTTTTCATTCTTCCTCACTGATGGATAGAATCCCCAGCTACATAATTCTTGGGAGGCTCTAAAGGAAAGCTATGCCACAGCACTGAGCACCGTCAAACCAGAAGAAGGTCTGTTCCTGGAGAAATGCCCAGTTTGTAATGCGTCACAAGAAAATGAATATGCAAACAAGTTACTGAATGAGACATCAAATGAAAAACTGCAGTAGGAGGGTTGATAAGGTAATCATAGAATTGATAGAATGGCTCTAGTATTATTACGCAATTCTAAACCACTTTGTAAATGAATCAGGGAAATACAGTCAGTAGTCTAAATGACCAGGATTATATATGGGACGGCTTAACCCAAGCAGTAGAAGGAAAGGGAAATAACAGCTGGTCA
Source organism: Protopterus annectens (assembly GCF_019279795.1). NCBI lineage: Eukaryota > Metazoa > Chordata > Ceratodontiformes > Protopteridae > Protopterus > Protopterus annectens. Next base: position 1,852,143,926 of record NC_056726.1, read on the forward strand.
GATGTTCTGTACTATTGGACATGAAGAAAAGTAAGCATAATTGACAAGTCAGAAAAGATCATAAATACTGACTAAAGACTATATCGATTCTCATTCTCCACTATGAAAGGAAGTTCTCGTCAAGAAGGCAGATGAAATGGCTATAGATCTGGTAGAGTGGCTTTGGGAGGACGAGGCAACTAGAAATCTTTTAATGAACAAATAATAGAAATATCATTTGTAATCCATTTAGGTAGTGTGACTGGACCCCGTTTAACCTAAGCGAATGGATGGAAGGAAAGAAATAGCTGATCCATTTCTCTGAACTTTCTTTTTTTTTGGAAGTATGCACCATAATTACAATGACTTGTTTTTGTGGCTACTTTAGACATAAAGGTAAGACTGGTCCGGGGGGGGGGGGGGGGGGGGTAGTAGCTGAGAGAGGACCAGCATTCGAGAAAGAACCCCAGATAGGTAATTTACTTATTGTTTACTTATTTATTTGACATTTGTCTACCTAGATAGGCTGACTGAGTAACAGAACCAGGTTTCATCTGTGGCTCGTGGAGAAAAATCCAAAATATAACATTGCAAGAAATTAAGGTAAAGGTTCTGAACCTGCTGGCTAATGTCACGAATGAGAGAAGTCAGCCTGCACTATCTTACAATAACTGGAAATTTTATTTATTTATTTATTTATTTAACATCTGTTTACTGGGAGTGTCCAACTTGGAACAAAGCCAATTTTCAGTGAAGACCCGGAGAGAAACGCTCCAGACGCATGTTTTTGTGACATGGGAGGAAACCGGAGCACCCGGTGGAAACCCACACGAACACAGGGAGGACATGCAGACTCCACACAGAAGGCACCCCAGCCAAGAATCGAACCAGAGAACCTCTTTCTGTAAGGCGACAACGCTAACGCTGCACCACTGCGCCATCCTTAAAATAGAGAAACCATACTGTTAGTTCTTGGACATGGAGACCTGGATGCTAGATCTCCTAAAGGTGATATAAGAGATCAAAAATGGGTTCCAGAATACATGAAGGATATCCCAAATATGATCCGAGAAAGAGAGAGAGAGAGACAGAGTGAGAGAGAGAGAGGGAGACTACACCAGTCCAAAAAGTACAAATGATGATAACAGAGCTCTACAATTTGCTGGCTTTGTAGACACTCCAAGATCAATGGTACATTGGTAGAAGCATAAAGGAGACCAGAAGGCCAAGAGCACCCCCAAAGGAAGAAATAGAAAAGGATATTTGCTGTATGTGTAATTACGCAGAAAACAGGATGGCCACAATGGCTAAAAATCAGGTTGACAACCGATTGAGGGAGGACTCATGAGGAATCAGACTAGATCTGCTGAAGCTGTCTGCCATAATGTTCGATTTGCACAGTATGTGTACTGTAGTTAGAATGTAGTTTACAGACAACACCCATTGTCACACCTACATGGCCTCTTTGTACAAGGGGTAGGATCATATTCCTCCCAGTTTGTTGATATACTAAGGTACTGACATGTCATCAATGTGCACTGCAATAGACGTCAGAGTGAGGACATTCTGACAAATATGCCAGGTGAAAAGGAACAGCTGTCATCACTAGGATTTTGCCATGCAACCTATTTTCCAGGGAAGACTATGTGCTTTGGAAAAGGTTTTGAAGCGTATATGGTCTCTGTGGCTTGGGGAGGAGGGTAGAAGAGGAGCCTGCCTAGAAACGGGTTGTTCGACTGGATCTATCAGCAAAAATGACGTTAGTAAATTGGTTTTATAGGAGTAGGTAGGGACTAAAAAGGGATGGTGCACAAGTTTGCAGAATTAATCTTGCTGGTGGGGAACAGAAGCGACAGTGAGTTCCACTTTTTGATTTCCAAATGTTATGATGTGCAAGTGAATCAAAGATGCCATCTGGTTTGTAGTAATCAAGTGAAAACTTCTGAATTTCAATTTTATATCGGCAATAGATTCAATTCTATATTTTTAATTTATAGCAATACCCAGGGATCTGGAGCCTTAAGACAGACAATCCCCAGTTTGTAGCAGCTGACACCTGGTTGGAGCAGTAAGACAGCAGTCGTTCAGATACGGAAGACACTTGAAATTCTCTTAAACGCAGGTGAGCAGCCACTACTGCTATATGTATGGAAAAAACACTGTGGGAGCTGAGGTAAGTCTGAAGGGGAGAGCTCTAAACTGGAAGTGAGTGGCTTCCAGCTGAAAACACTTAAGTCTACTGGAGTGCCTGTTTAATTTGATGTAATAGTATGTGTCTCATAAATGTACAGAGCACATCCAATTGTCCCCGAGTCTCAGGTGAGCTGCAACCAGTGTCATGCAATAGGTACACACCCTGGGTCTAAGATGAGTTTAAAAGGAAAAGCTCTGAATTGGTAGTGACTGACCTCACTTTCCAGGAGCATATGCTGATAGCCTTACTGTAAACATACATGAATGGACTTGACAGGTTTTAATTCCAGTGGCATACTGGTTTTATTCCTTTATTGTAATAGCAGTAGATGAGCCGATAAATCACTGCTACCTTAAGGAAGGAAAAGGTAGACAATACTGTTCTAAAGGGTTACCGAAGCATTTGTAATGGGAAACGCAACAGTTGGTTGGGGAGATCTAACGAAGAATTAGAAAATTGTTAGGAAGACCTTGGGAATCTGAAGTCCTGAATATGGGGAGGGGGAAAGGACATGCAGGGTTTGGAAATCATCTCCAGTACTGTGAAACAGGTCACCAGTTTCCAATGGGGACAAGGAAGGGAGCACCACCGGGAAGAGAAAATTCATGGAGAGTCCCTCCGTTCAACACAGAACTAACGTAGGGAAGTGCATCTCCCTGGAGCCGTGCCAGGGTGGACTGCCCTGAAGTCCTTGCCTTAGGCTCATTGGTTCATAGAAGTTCAATAGGGTAATGACCAAAAAGGCTTTTAAAGCATATCTAAGCATACAAAACCCCTTGCAAGTTCTAAAATTCTTGATATGTCTAAGAAAGGATGTTAGGATATAACATTTGCAAACAGGGGTCTGGGAAATGAGCAATTAACAGGCTGCCTGTGTCAAATGCAGAGATAAGTGCCACACCAGGTGTGAATTTTCCTAGGTGTGATTAAAAGGGGAGAGTAATTCCAGTGAGGCAGAGTTTGGAGCTCAGCTCCCAAACGCTGCCCCATAGCTTTCGGCGCAGACTCTCCTATCATGCTATTCATGCCTTCCCGTGAAAGGAGGAGGAAAAGCAACCACTCAGACTCTCAACTTTATAAAGTTAGTTATTTGCGGCAAGAAGGCAGACAGAATAGCAGGAAGTCTGCTGCTACCTATCTGAGAGAAATACCTTAATGTTTTTTCAGGTTAAAGGTTGGGAGGGTGGCCTAATGGTTAAGATGTTTGCCTTACAAACACAAGGTGCAGGGTTTGAGTCTCACAAGGGATAACTGGCTAGGCTTACAATGGCTTGCAAGGGCAGTTAGCCTAGTACTAACCTATGAACAGACATAAAAGAAACTCACTGGGCCCTGAGTGATATCTCAGAACTGAAGGAAGCTAGCTGTTAGCCTATCGCTCCAGATCCCGGGAAAATACTTAGTTTCTTCAGTCCATCAGCTACCCTTCAGATCCTTGAAGCTCTGATCTAAGGCTGCACTTACTCAATACCCTGGTGTGTGTATCTTTGTCAGAATAAGCTGCTTGTATAAAAATATCATACTCTTGCTCAAATATTCTCCAATTCTCTGCAATATTCTGATCAAACACCAATGGTGAGGGTTTTTGAAATCCATCTGTCATATTAACACATACCAGTGAAGGCTTTTGCAAGTATGCACAAACATACACACACATACACATGCCAGAAATTTAGGTCAGTACTTATAACTATGCCCAATATTACAACATGCCTATGAATAACTGAACTCTGCGAAATAAGTCTCTTGGGCACTGTAATACTCATGAAATCACTGTACTATAAGAAATCACCTCTTATCAGTGCAAGAAACATTGTGAAATAACTGCACTATGTGAATAAATTGGGCAGACGAAGTTCAGAGTAAGAAACATTTCAAATAACTGCACACTTTGCGAATAAGCAGTACACAGCACACTGAAACTCCCCCCAAATGGCTGTGCTTTGCTAAATAACTCTTTACAGTGCAAGACACACTCTGTAATGGCGGCTGGTGGTACTTTGTGAATAGACACATCCAGCACAAGAAACTTTTCGAAATGGCTGTATTTTGACTGCACTTTACGAAATAGTTTCACTATGCACACAAATAAATGCACAGCAATAAGTACACACTGTAAGCACTTTTACACACTTTGAGATACTTTGAATAGCTCTAGTTATGCCCTGAATACAATGCAAAGTAGTAGTTATGCCAAAACACAGTACTTTGCCAAAAACATGCAGTTGCCTTACTTATGCTTAATGTGCCCTTTTTGCCCTTTGTTATATTCGTTTTCCTCGTTTAATCTGTTTCCATGCCCATTATACTTTTTTTGTGCTCGTTTTATTCTAAACATGCCCGTTTTGCTTTAAACATGTTTGTTTTGCAATTCCGAGGTAAATCCAAACCCCTTATGTGTTTTTCCGATAATCGTTTTATCAAATATCTTAATTTTAAACATTTTGTTTAATTAATAATTTGGACGGCACAGTGGTGCAGCAGTAGTGTTGTCGCCTCACAGCAAGAGGTTCTCCAGTTCAATTCTCGGTTGGGTTGCCTTCTGTGTAGAGTCTGCATGTCCTCCATGCATTTGTGTGAGTTTCCTCTGGGTGCTCCAATTTCCTCACACATTACAAATATATGTGTTTGGAGCATTTCTCCCCAGGCCCCCGCTGAAAATTGGCTTTGTTCCAAGTCAGACTTTTCCAGTAAACAAATGTTAAATAAAAATAAATAAAATAATATACCTTTTATGCCTCTCGCTTGTTTAATAATGTGGTTTGCGCCCTTGTAATGTTCCATTTTATCTTTTTTGTAAAATAAATCATTCGTTCAAGTTTTCATTACCTTTGGTTTGTTTCTGGCCCTTTTTCTGTGCTCGTTTCTCTTAGTTTACCTTCACTGTTAACTCTGCACCTTGTAGCTCTGAAAAGCAGTCTCTGGAATCCCAGTTCTGACACCATGTTGCTCGTATAGTCAGGATAAAACAGACGAGTCTTTGTGGGTTCTGTTCAAGCAGCTTTATTATGTACAAACACATTAGGATTGAGGCCTAATAACTTTAACTTAGATACATTTATAAACAAACTAGCTATTACACTCATGCATGCTCACTCTCTGGCTGCACTCACAAAAACGGCACTGAAGTTAGCACATGCTGGCTATTTATATGCATGTGCCAAACTTGAAATGCTTCTCAAAGGTACAATGTACACACACTATTCTACAGACAGTGTGGTTTGATCACAAGGGCAAAGCATGTTTGATATCACACAAAAAAAAAATGTTATACTGGATCACTGTAATACTCTAGCAAAGAGGATATTGTGTGGCTGGGTAAACTGTAGGCAATAACCCACACATGACCATGTTGCTAGAGACTGTATGCCAACAATTGCTTCACATAGGACAGATACTTCACTCATCTGCATTAGAGAGAAGCTGGTTCCTGTTTATGGCACTGCATATTCTGCAATACGTAAATCGTAATGTGGGCAGCAATGTACATTACAGTAACTGTAGAGGAAGAGGAAAGGAATGTGAAGTGTACAAGTAAATAAAGTGAAAATGTATAACTCTTATGTTGGGTAGCCTTGCTGTGGATTTTTACAATGTCATACATAGGACAGGGTGGGAGATACCAATTCCTATGTCAGAAATAAAATATTTTTAGTACCTTAACATCTTGTTCACTGGTGAAAGCATTGAGTATTATGTGGCTGGACAGTAGACAGGTGTAGTAGCAGAAGAACTACTGTCATTGTACAAGACTCTGGTGATGAGTTGAGACCGTGCCCACAGGTAGACACTCTAAAATTACCAGTAAGCCTTTACCCACATCCTCAGCTATGGCCATGAGCTTTGGGTAATGACTTGAAAGAACAAGAACGTGGATTCAAGTGACTGAATTTAGGTTGTGTAACAGGGTTGGTGGGCAACTGCAAAGCAGACAGAGGATCTTGGTAATCCAGTTGATCTCAAAGTAGAATCACTGCTCCTGCAGAATGAAATGATTTGAGGTATACTACTTAGGACACATTGGGAGTATGTCCTCTATGTGCTTCCCACAGGACTATCAGGCACAGCTCACTTACAGCACAACCCAGGAAAGTCACATACCCCCAGGTGCTTCCTTACCGAAGGAGTACCAGTCACAGCTCACTTGCAAGATACCCTGGGGCAGGCACACCAACATTTTGTGAGGGATTGTGTCACTCACCTTGCCCAGAAATACTTTGTGATTCCACAGGATGAGATGTAGACTGTTGCTATCGAAAAGATTGTCTGATTTACCGTGTTCAGCTTGTTGCCATCATGACCAAGACCACGGTAGGTCACAGTGTGGGACTGATGGCTATAAGGCATATCCTTTGAACAAGAATTCATGACGTTATGAACAAGGTATCATATTATGCGCCTAAATATATATAAATGATTTTCTGTGCCACTGAGTGGCATTAAAATATCAGCATAGCACACCAATCTATGATCAGTAATAGCATGGATGTTGGAAATACTGTGGACTAGAACAATTATTAAAGGAATGTAACCTTCTATAATCTGGAACACAGCCTATAAACAGATAGTGCGACACTGATGGTTGATATTTCTCCATGTAAGAAAGAGACAAAGCAGCTCATAAAACCATCAAAAGTGTTGCATAAGCCAGTAAGGATAGCTCTACCCATAATAACAGAGACTGCTGTTTTAAAGAATAGTGGTGAGCAGCACAACTGTCATCATAACTGTGTGCATGCATTTGATAAATACTGTGTGAGGGGAGTTGCACAAGGTTCTCACCTTAGAAAATGTGTCTGCTGACATAACACTACACTTTGAACCAGTGTGTACTTTAAGCTTGGTGGATTTACCTCTGATCTGGACAGAACAAAACACTCAACAAATTAACTGCATCAACTTTTTTACCAATTACTGATACACCATCTACGGAGAAAGTAGAATTGCAGCTCTATATATACATATATATGTTCAACTTGCTTTTTCGAGTGACCCTTCTTTATAACTGTGTGAAGTTTAATTGATTTGCAAAACTTTTGAAAATGGTTCCATTTTTTACACCTGTGGCATTGCTGACAAAATGCTAAACATTTTTCACTTTTGGACTCAAGACTGGCACCACAAATGTGACAGTTAACAATAAAGCTGGATTTGGGTTTTGCAGACTTACCCTTATACTGCACTGCTCATGTCCTTTTCTTAGAACTTGCTGGAAAACTACAGGGTTTCCCAGGTAAATCTGAAGGGATGGCAGCTGCCATGTGCTTAGGCCTGCTTCTGCTAGCCACTTGTTGCATGCTATCTACGTTTGCTCTGCAACCTGCTGAAACCATGATCTTATCATTTGCAAGCATACTTGTGTGCCTTTCTGTAACTTCACGGATTTGACAAATCTCAATAGCTTTGCTCAGCATTAAATCACTGACACAAACCAAAATCTTCCTCACTGCTGTAGTAGGAGAATCAGGCAACACAGCTTATAAACAAATTACTTATTTACGTTATGGAACTGCATTCTGCAATACGGCATTAAAGCAGCATACGCTACCAATAAGCCTTTACAGGTTCATAGGCTAAAAAGTGTATACTAGGCTAACAACCACTAGGGCCCTTATAAGCCTAGCCACACACACCAAATGTGACCCACACATTTGATTTATATTGGTGATGATTTACTGACTGCCTCAGTCTATCAGAGACATATGAGCCAGACAAGGGGCGAATTTCTGATTACCCATCCAGTGGTCTAAGTTGCACTTAAATATGGATAGGCAGGAACTCTGCTTCACATGGATGAGTAGCCAAATACTGAGAATAGGAATGCTCTGAGAAACATATTTGTCTCTCCAACATGTCCTATTTAGGTTGCAAGCAAAATTTTACTATTTTATTTTAGCAGTTCTGATGCTGTTTTGCGGATGTGGTAAAGGTTCATCAAAACAGGGCCCAGGGATACTCTGTACTCCAGGCAAACATAATCTCTCAGAAGTCTGTATGATACCAAGTAAAGAGACAGGGCTTTGAGGCAATCAGCATAGGACACTGTGCTTACTCTCCCTGTATTCTTTTTGACAGGAACCTTTGTGGACGATCCATTTGTTGCATGTGCCTGGTCGGATACATACAGAAGAAGGCATTATACAATGGGTTTGATGAGGGGTGATTACATTGGTATGGTGACCTGTCTGGACCCAGATGCCATGTTCTTGCTTATAAGCTGAGCAACATTGGCACATGTTGATCACTGGCGAGGTTACTATCCACTTGAGTTCTCAGATTCTTGACTAGTAAATCGACATTTAAGACTTTTTTTATGACTTACTTGTGGTGGTAGACTTCCCAAAAGGTACTATAATGCATTTCTTGGTACTGAGTTTTAAGCCATGACTTTGGCACCAAGCATCTGTCTGTATTAGACCTTTCTGAAGGGTTTTCTTATCCTGGGAAGATTTAATGACTGCTCCCAGTTTGCAATCATCTGTGAACTTGGATGGCCAAAGGCCTTTGACATTAGCTTTGACAACCAAGAAGTAGATGCCAAAGAGGAGTGGGCCTAGCACACAGCCTTGGGGGAGTTCACTGGTGAGCAGTCTCTTTGCAGAGGTTGTCTCACTGATTCTAACATCATGTGTACTATCAGTGAGCTCGCTAGCTATCCAGCGTGTTATAGCTTATAACTAGTTCCCTAAGTTTGTTGACAATGTCTGAGTGGGGTATTGTATCAAATGCTTTAGCCAGATCTAGGTAGGCAGTATGCATTATTTTTTCCTCATCCATTGCCTTAGTGACCTTTTCACAGAAGTCTACCAAATTCAATTGCATGATCTTCTTTTGACAAAGCCAAACTGGGATGGATCTAGTGTCTGGAGGTATCCTATGTCCTCGATAATAATCTCCATGAAAATTCTTTCCATGGCTTTGCAAATAAGACTAGTTAAACTAATGGGTTTGTAGTTTCTATCTGTTGAAGGTCCTTCATTATGAGAGGGGATGACCGTCGCAGTCTTCCATTTACGTGGCACAAAGCCTATTTTAAGACTATAGTTAAATAATAACTCCAGGGGTCCTGATAAGTCATAATTTAGACTATTCCAGGGGCATCCTGGATGTTACAGTAGCCCACTGAGGCTGTGTTCTTGACTTTAGTGGGTACAGCCAGTACATGTTCTAGTTTTAGTTTCAGAAGTTATGTCTGAGGGTATTTTAAGTGGATGGTTGGGGATGAGAAGGGTTACAGCTGGAAATTAATTTGTTCACTAACAAGTTCACTAAATCATCACATTCTGAGAATGTGTCACTATTAACCACTGGTTCAGCACATTGCTGTGTACTGCCCTTGAGGTTTCTGACATAGCTGTAGAAGGCCTTATGGTTAACTTTGGGGTAGGAGGCTATCTTAACCTCAAAGTTGTCTTTGATCTAATTAGCCCTCTTATTTACATATTTTACTTTGATGACAGTTTCTATCTTTATGGGAACTACCCTTTTTGGTTTTTATCATAATTTGCTTTCCTTTTGCTGTATATCCTGTTTAATTTGGGATACCACCATATGATTTGCTTCTGGACCTAGTCATGAGTTTACTTCTGATAGGTACAGCAGCCTCTACGCAGCCATTGACATGGTTGTACAGAGTTTCTGAGAACAAGTCATCACAGGTTGCTGTGTTCTCTGGGTTTGGAGGGGCAATGAATTTTGATAAACCATCAATTAATAAAAGGTAATGTGACTTGGAATAGCTCTTGTTACCTGTTTTAATTGGATTACAGAGTTGATTTTGATTTCAAAGAAGACAGCTTTAAGGTTGGTCCTTACCAGGGAGGATGAGACTTTGGAGGGGGGATTGCAGTGTTCTCCCATCTTTGTAAGCACGAGGTCTATCTGTGCCTGTAGAGTTCCAGTCTATAGACGGGTAATTAAAGTCTTCAATGAGTAGGGTATTAAGCTGGATGGTAAGTGTCTCCAGTAAGTCCAAATATACAATGTGAGCTTCTTGGGACATGAAGGGTGGCTTACAGCTGGCTAGGATACAGTATGGGATTTTGTCTATGGTGAACTCCAGCATGTCATCTTGTTTGGTCACCCTACAGGTATGCTTGTTACTGATGTAGACTGAGACACCTCCTCCTTTACCCATTGTCTGTGTAGCTACTGCTCTAAAGGCACTGAAACCTTGTACTGCAGAGGTACTCCTGCTGCTGTAAACCATGTCTTGGTAACTGCACAAATGTCTATATTCTCAAGTGTGAGGAGCCCTTGGAAGGAGTACAGTTTTTTTCATTTAGAGTCCTGGCACTGAGTAATAACACCTTGAGGTTCAATTGAGTTGATTTTGCTTTGTCAGTAGGTTTGTCAATTCGGCATTGCCTAAAAAGGCACTATGGGGACAGATAACGTTTTAGCCAGTATTAGAAAGCCTATAGGGGAGAGCAAAGCAATGTGGTCTTTTAACCATGTCTTCCCACGTTAAAAATAATGGATCCCCTTAGAATGACATCAGAAAGACAGCCATTTGTTGAACTCAATCATTTTTTGCTCATATTGTGGCATCATCCTCTGTGATGGTAATATGCTGCTAAGTGCTAGGCTCATACTAGCATAAGACACATAATCTGAAAGCTCCATAATGTCTCTCTTCATATAGTCTAGGGAGGTATGTCTCAATCCATTTACACCTACATGGACTATGATGGAATCATACTGGTATCTGTGATGTAATGACTTGACTGTGTGTGTGATTTGGTGGACTCTATCTCCAGATAAACAACTAACAGTTATCTTCTCCTTGTTCAGCCCAGTTAGAGGGGCATCATTATACCTTACAATGGAGTGCCCTATGACTAGAGTCCTGGTAAGTGTGTCTGCTTGGCTTAGGGTTTTGGGGCTCTACTGAGAGTGACAGTATGTGTGATGTTAGGTGGTGTTTTTTTTCTGAGTGCCTTTGAGCTTGCTGAGACATAGCTTTGACAATGGATAGTCTAGGCGATCTTTGTTGTTTAGAAAGATTGCTTTTAAGTGTCTCAGCATACGTTAGTCTATGTGCATGTTGTGTGCTGTGTGAGGTGGGTTTCGTGTTTTTGGTTTTACAACCTGATGCGCACTTGTATGCAGAGTTTAGCTTCCAGTGTCATTGTGTAAGTACACCTCTTGCATACTGTGTCTGCTTCTTTAAGGATTAAATGTTTGTCAGTAAACATGGGATGATTGCTGTATTGTTTCAAGATGCCCATATCCACCAATCTGGCTACAGAGAAGTTTGTAAATTGTATATCAGTACTATCCAGTCCTTTGATCTGGAGTTACAAGGGGGGTAGTGTAGCTTATGAAGTAGCAGTTTTGTCACTTAGATCAACCATCACTGCGGCTCTAACACCACTGGCTATGAGTAAGTAGGAATGGCAATGGTAATTTTAAAGGCACTACATGAGAGTAATAGTAATCAAACAGGGATTCAAATACTTATTCTGCATTATAAAATGCCACAATGATAGCAAAAGGAAAAGCAATAGTATCTGGTTATGTATTTGCAAGTGGATAATGATGAAGTGGCACCAGTATCATACAGTACAAAACAAAAACAGCTGTGAAGAACTTATTATATACTGCGCTGTCACCAAATATGTAGCACCTACAGAAGTTAATCTACTTTGAAACTTGTATTCAGGCTGGGAGAAATATTAACAACCTCAGATATGCAGATGATTCCACTCCAATGGCTGAAAGCAAGGAAGAGTTGAAAAGCCTGTTGTAGAAGGTGAAAGCAAAAAGTGCAAAACCTGGTTTGTTGCTCAACATTAAAACAATAAAATGATGCCCTATTAATTCACTGCAAACATATACGGAAGAACTGGAGGCAGTGACAGATTTTATTTATTTTTTTTTTAGTTCAAAAATCTCTGCCGGTGGTGACTGTAGCCACAAAATTAAAATAAACTTGCATTTTGGAAGGAAAGCTATGTCAGGACTGGATTAGATTATAAAGAGCAAAGAGACTATCATATTATCAATAAAAGTCTATATAGTCAACATTATGTTTTTTCCCGGTAGTAGCATGTAGCTGTGAGGGTTGAGCTACAACTGAGGCTCTGTGACAGAAAATTAATGCTTATGAACTCCGGTACTGGCAAAACCTTTTGAGAATTCCAGACTGCAAGAAAATTGAATCAGTCAATCCTTAACTAAATATATCCAGATCATTCAATGGAAGGCCTAATTACCAAACTAAAACTCAAATACTTTGGGCACATAATGCAAAAACAGGATTCACTAGAGAAGGCACTGATGCTGGGAAAGATCAAATGCAAAAGATGAACAGGGTGCCTGAGGCTAAGGTGGATGGATAGCTTTACTGAAATAATGACTGTGAATTTGAAACTTCCAGAAGCAGTTCTTCACAGGCTGGCTTGGCATGCTAGTCCCTGCGATCATGAAAAGCTGAATTTGACTACATGACTAAGCAAAAAATAAACCTTTGCATCACTCATATGCTTTCTGAAGGCATATGAGTTTCAACAAAGCTACCAACAGTCAAGTATTAAACACTGTTGATTTTCACTGAATGTAAAATTCAATCTAAAATAAAACTAAGGGCTATATTCAAAGTCATTACACATAAGCACAGTGTCTGTGTGAATGGGCTACAAAAAGCACAGCTTAGGTGTAATGCAAAGATAGCTGTGCTTAGAAGCACGCAAAGAGAGCCTATGCAAATGAGGCAATAATGAGATGCAACAGAAACATGTGAAAAACTTAGAACTATCTTGTGCAAAAAAAGCATTTCCTGTCTTTGTGCAATTCACAGTCAGGTTTTTGACAGGCAAGATTGCCATATTAATAATGGTTATAAAAAGCAAAGTCACATCTTTTATCCATTTTGCAGTCCACAAAGATATTTCTTTTGCTGCATGCATAGCCATTTCCTGCCCTGAGGTGCTTGTTTTGGCCAAACCAAAACCAGGTGTGCTGAGGGTCGCCTGCCAGAAAAGGAGAAGAAGATACAGGCAAAAGCTAACCTGTCTGAAGTTTGCTCAACAGGAAATCTTGGACAAGTTTAGAGTGAACAGGGATATAATCTGAACTTTGGTAATTATGTATTGCCCACAGATGGGAACTGGGAAAATATGTGGCCTTCCTACAGCTATGGATACTAAGGTATGTGTAGCCCCCCCCCCACACACACACACACTATACTTGCCACTGGGACTTCCAGAGAGACACTAGGGCCATGTTGGCATCTCACAGGTTTATTTCTCGAAGATATTTCAGCAGTTCCTCAACATACTCTTGGCACATGTGGATCAGTAGATCTATTTCCTAGTGTCAGCTCAGGACCAAACCAGTACCCGGTATTCCTTTTATGGACTGGCACACTTTCTTCAGTTGCTTGGTGTGACAGACTGCACCTACACTGATATTAGGGCACCATCTGTATCACTGGGGATGTGGTACCAGAAAAGGAAGTGCTACCATTCCATCAACTGCATGCAGTGTGCAAAACATGAGGCACGTTATCAATGTGTCGGCACATCATCTTGGCAATGCCCATGATTCTCATATTTAGCATGCAAGCTCAGTGTGCCATGTCTTGTTGCATGGTAGGATTCCTCATGGTTACTTATTTGGTAACTGCAAACTATTATTAAATAAACTTATTTGCTATCTGTACTGCCCAGACATGGATACTCATTAAGCAAGTATTTTTGGGGTGCTCAAAGCCTGTTCTACTGTCTGGATGAGTTGAGGGTCCCTTAAGACCGTGCAACAACATGCAAGATGTTTACCACCTGTTGCATTCTGCACAACACGATGATGTATCAGTCTGGTGATCAACTGCCAGACTGATGCATCAATCTGGTACACAACTGCCACAGCCATTCACTGATACTGGCAGTGCAGCTACTTCTATCATTCTTCCCACCAGTGGTAATAGCGATGATGATCAACCAACATCAGTAACACTGAAGCCCCCCCCCCCCCCCGGCAGGCTTGTGAATGGTACGTGGTTCCACCGGGCAAACAGGCATTGTCTAGTCCACAACTATGGGCCATGGCATTCAATATAAAGCAGTGCAACGCTACACATATAATACTTGATGTATGCATTGTTACTTGTGGGCTTTGCAGAGTGATGCATGGTTAACTTACACTGTATATCAGACATTATTCTTTATATCAAGAAAAAAATTACATCAAGACATTTTTTTTCATAAGTTATTAGCCATCATCATTTGTACAGTGCTGAGGTGTCAGTGGAACAGGTGCTAGTTGTACTGGCAGGCTTTGATTAGTGTACAATAGTAGGTATTATGAAAAGTGTTTAGAGCTATACTGTAATTATTTAGTTGCACTGTCAGTTGCTGAGTATGATGACTTTATCTGTTCAAAGAAAAAGTTAGTTGCCTCCCAAAAAATAAGTCTTTCTTTGATGTGTCTATTTATTTTATCTATTGGCTGTTATTGTCTGTTTACTGTTTTTCAGATACGAGGAAAAAAATACAACATTGGGCCTGTCTGCAAAGTAACTTCTGGGTGAGTATTGTATGTTAATGATGTTCAGAATTTCACTTTTATTTAGAATGGGTCGAAAAAATGTTCCTGAAGGTAGTGTGAGTGATGGTCCCATCAATTGTGAGCAAGTGCTGATGTCTGGGCATGATGCTGACTTGCTCTAGTGATGGGAACTACTAATGCGTGGAACCTCTTGACACTGATCTAACAATGCTGCAGGATTCAAGACCTTGAGTCAGAGGTTCTTCTATATGATATGAAAATCTGATGAGGCACAGCTGCCTTCTTCCTGGAGGAATCTAGACATATGTCTGCAGTACTTTCATATGACAATTGTGTCTGGCCTATTCATCCACTATGCATGCATGCAAACAGTTACTCGTCCACATCCAGCTGGGTTCTCAGTGTGTGTCTGGTAAGTCTATTCTAGTGTGCTCATGAAGACTCATATGGATGTCATGAGAGCAACTGCACTGTGCATGAGGATGAACACAGTACTGTCCCTGACCTCCACTGTTCTCATGTACTTCTGAACTGCCTCATGTATACCCTGAAGTACTCTAATCATCTCTAACTGATGTTCAGTGGCAGTATCTTAGGCCTAAGGCTGTGCATGTCTCTGAAGCTAACTGTGGAATATGTCTTCAACTGGCACCTCCGTATACAGGTATAGCAGTAAGTGCTGCTACCTTAGAAAAAGGTAGTCTCCCCATCAATGTGTTCAGTTTGTGCGTAAGAAGCAGGTGTTAAGCTATGAGGTGCCCCCCCCCCCAACCAATGTAAAGTTATTCCCTCATTATGTCGAGTGTCATACATCTCAAACTCTTAGCACAAGAAATAAGGGCAAAGCCAAACGTAATGAGGGCAAAGGCTCCAAAATAGGGACAATTTTTAAATATTGCTCTTATAAAGTATAAAGATAAAATTTTGATAGAAAAAATGGTTTTGTGTTACCATGCATTTTCTGCAGGATATGAAGTCTGAAAGTTAAATGTCTGTCATTAATTACTGAATTAAATCCTCACTGATTTACCAGAAAACTACAAATTTTATGAGGAAGAGACCAAAATTATGAGGCAAAAATCTGGACATACCACGTAAAACAGGCCAGTTGAGAGGTATGCTGAGTGATCTGTGTCACTGACAATGGATTTATCTGATCTGTGTCACTGACAATGGATTTATCTACATGTTGTGGGGTAGAGCCATCAGTACCTTTTGCGACTGTATGCCACTGTCCTTATTAGGCTGTGTCATGAGTATGAGAGCTATGGCATTGTTGTTGACAGCCATTCTGTGCTGAAGCACAGGATGTAGTTGATTCTGGTGCTGACCCTGTGAAGAAATATGTCAAGATGTGGTTGATGTGACCTGGCTTTTCCAATAGAGGTATGATACCTACACTTACCATGCAGTGTCTGTACAGTTTGTGTTATAGCTGACATTGATAGAGTACAATCTATGATGAAACATGTAGGAGTTATATGTATACAGGTATCATGCTAAGTACATATCAGGAGAATTTAGTAAAGCTGGCTACACACTAACCTTTCACACCTGAACATAGTTTTTGCAGGGGCTGAAAGATTTCCATAATATCCTCATCTGCATCAAAGTTATCATCCCTTACAGAGAGGAGATACTCCTCATCCAATGTTAAAAACTGGAATGTGGAAGTGCCATCAGCAGTGCTGCCACAGGCAATTACATTTCACCTAGTTTTGTCTCATCATGTCAACTGCTCTTTTACTACATTGTGCCAAAGTGTGGTTCCTTCCCTTTACAGCACATATGTCCCCCACTACTTAATTCCATGCCTTAGCTTTCTCTGCCTGTTCTGCAGCTACCATTTCCAAAAGACATTTTCTATATGTCCTCAGAGCATCCATGAGGATGGGATTCTTCTCAGGACTGAAGTTGTCACTCCTGTGTCTTGCTCCCTTGTTGCTGCACCATTTTCTAACTGGCAAGGCAATCTCAGAGTCACAGAAAACACAAGCCAACAGGACCATGTGGACATTTACACCTTGCTAGTACCTACCTTATCTACTTTTTTAAGGAATATAAGGTCAATCATGCCCTATATGAATTTGTGAAAAACATCCAACTGTCCAACTTCTTTTTAAAGGAACAGAGTACAAATGATTAGTCCAGATAAAATCACTTTAGCTAGCAGATCTAAGAGAGTCTGTATCTCTCGATGCCCTTCCTTTTGGAGGAATTAATGATGCCTTGTTGAAGTTTCAAGTAGTTTACTCAGTTAAGTAGGTAGATGGACAGGTGTTCTTGTTCTAATACTTTACATTCAATAGGTCAGTTACTTAAAGCCAGTTACAGACAATGGTGGGAAAGTCCAGGGGAGCTGACTGGAGGAAAATCTGGGAGATAGAAAAAAAGGAGCCAATCCCAAAGCCTAGAGGTTAGTCCATTATTTGAATATTCCTGAAAGAAATCAAAGGAGTTGTGACGTCCCAGTTAACCTGGGGGTCTATCAACCCTGACTAGTTTCAGTGTCGAAGCTCATGTCGGCCACCTGGAAGTCGTCCCTACTAGCACATTATTTATGTACCTAAATTGGATGTCGTCCTTATAAGGACTTGTTTTTCCCCTATATCTAATTTGGATGGTCAGTTCCTGTATGATTAAGCAATCATGAAAATATCTTAAAAAAATCTTTTGCCAAAATTACTACAGATTGTTTTTAGTTTTTGTCCTTAAAAGGATGTAGAATCGCTGAGAAGTAAATTCACAACTGACAATAATCATATTCTGTTTGTCCTAAGAAGGATGTGTTACAGCTGGATCTCATTTTTTCTCTTTTTCATCAGAGGTGTAAGTGGGTGGTCAATAAAGAAAGACTCTGGATGCCGTAATTCTTTTTCAAAGGTTTATTGTTAGATGAAAAACGTTTTCATAAGTGAGTTTTTATTTCAAATAAAATATAGTACATATTATAATCAGCCAGGTGGGCGTTTGGTGAGAGTGGAACCTCATCAGCTGAGACTATTGATTGAGGCCTTCTATATGAGAACCTTGAGTCACCTCCCTTCATGTTATGTAGTTGATAGAGAAAAAGGTGCCAAAACAATTTACGGGCTATCCAGAGACACAAACAATATGAAACATTCTAACAAGTCTTCTTTTAACAAGTTGCTCACTATACATGAGTTACAATATACCCTTAAGTTTTATTATTTTTACTCCATATGCCATGATGTTTTAACCAAAAACTAAAATGAAAATATAAGGTCCGTGAACCTTAAGAGAAAAGTAATCAGCACTTTCACAACAAGGCTTCATCAGATTTGCCTATTGCATATTTGAAAACAGGGGGCTAAAGAGAATTATGTATAATGAAACCACTGGTCTTATAATGAAAAGTCATGTGTTTTCAGCCAAGGTTTATTTTGGTTCTAAATTTTGGGCTGGGAATTAGTCTAGAAATGGTGGCTGAAAAGAGTTCTTAACTTATTATGAAGCCCTTGGTAATATATTAAAAAAACTGCCATGGTTTACCTGCTATGGTTTATTACGGTTCTAACTGTTGGGTTGGGACTGGCATGTGTGCCTGTAAAAGTTTGTGTTTATACAGCATATGAGTTATATGTTTTCTGAAAGATTCTTTCTAATCATAGACCTTTAAGGTTATAATTATGTTATTACTGTTTTTCTTTTTATTGCATATTGATTACTTCTAAGTCTGGGATGCCATTAAACTCATGGATACAGCCTGGGGTATTATGAATTCAACTATTAGCTTGTCTTATTATTAGTTAGTTAACACTGCTGTGTGGTGGGGAGGATGCAGGTTCTTATGGGGTAGAGTGCTAACAGCAAAAGGATATCTTACAAAGTTATTGGCCATGAGAGAATGAAGCAGTCACACTATTTACATTGCAGCATTGAAAAACAGTCAATATTAAGCTATAGCAGACAACTATCCATGCGAGAGGCAGGAAGTCCCGGCAGAAATGTTCCTAATTCTTATAGGTTGTTACAGTGGTGGGGTGGTAGGTAATGGGTTGTTGTGGGACACAGTGATCAAGGGGGCAATATGCTCAAATATAGTAATTAATATGATTAATTCCTCTTCTATACTTTATACCTTGTCTGAATTAACAAGAATTTATATGTCTTCATTACTTTCTTCTTTAATATAAGACAGTTTTAATACTTACCACATGTACTCTCATTCACAGGTATTCTGCTGAGCAACTTGTATGTGTAATTATCTACTAGTTATAACTATAACCTAAGTCTAGAACGTGCATTGTAACTGTAAATACTTATTTTTGTTCAAGTTTATTACTGATTATCTGCCTAAAAGGACCTGTGTCCATTCAGACTTTCGTGGTAAACAAATATAAAATAAATAAATAAATAATTAAAATTAATAAATAGGTGATGGCTACCTAAGAGGGATGCCATAAATCGTTAACAGCTGACAGTCTTAAAAGCGATGAAAAGGATAATTAGCCAAGTGGAAATAACAGGACAACGCTAATGATCATTTCAACATAAAATTAGTTATTTAATACTGCAGTTATAAAATATGTTCCCTAGAAAACTTCAATTTTTTTTTCTTTTCTTTAACAATTTAAGTAATGGTTTACTGGCCAATACAGAAAACTGGAAGAAAAGGCCACCCGATGGTTAGCTCGTAAGTCAGCACTAGGTTGTGCTAGAGGTCCTCAAGGTATGGGTTGTTCATTAGGCTAAAGGAGAGTATCTTAAGGGGTTCTAGGATATCAAACTTATATTAGAATCAAATTTAAAATGTGTTATTAGACTTGTGGAGAGAGCCTGGAGGATTTTGGGGTCATTATCTTAACCTGCTGCATCGTAAATTGTATGGCTTGTTAAAATGGTGGAGAGGGAAATAGGTTCTTATGGGATCTTATGAACAGGGTGATATGTTAAGCCAAAGTAAAATAGAGACTTATCAATGTTTCTAAGGTATTATGTTGTAATGAACCTTGGCTGCAAAGAAACTACACAAAAAATTATAACATTAATAAAAATACATGTTTCGAAGTCTAAGGTGTTCGTTATAATTATGGCTGATGTGGAGGATCACTAGCCACGTGGCTGTTTTTCAAACGTAAAATGTTAATAGATATGGTATTTGCACACAGATAGTATGAGTGATTACCTAGTGGAATATTATCTTATTGTGGCCATAGAGATGGTTATACAGAAGCATTTAGTTTTTTTTCTTTACACTAGTTTACTTGGTGGTTTTAAGGTCTTTAGCAATATAGATGGGTGTGTTAGTTTTGATATCTCATGATCAGCTTATGCTATCTTAGGGGTTGGATGTAAATCGCTATTAGGTAATGCTAAAAGTCCCCAGTTGTAATCTGATTGAAGGAGGGAATCCCAGTCAGTGGAAAACGAAAAACAGTACAGCCCCAAAAATGTGGGTTGTATGGGAGGTTTCCGGCTTGAAGGAAAAATTCTGAGAGAAAGTAAGAGATGGGAAGGGAATTCTTGTAATTTAAATAGGATCTTTATCTATGCAAAAAAAGTCTTTAAAAACAGATTTAAATTCAATTATTTAAAAGTACAGATACAACAAGGATTGGTTATAATAGGCTGCTATTAGTCAAAATTAAGTGACATAAACAATGTTTCCCAGTATCAACAAAAATGTAAGCACATCAATGTTATAGATATCACATAAAAAGCCCAATAGTTGGATAGCCCACTAACAATTCATGGACTAAATTCAAAGTGCAGCCGGCTGGGGTCCAAAAAATTGTATAAATTGTATATCCATAAACAAATATTAAGCCAGAATTCAAAATATATCAGTATGAAGCCAATACACCCTTAGGGCAAAAATGACGCCTCAAAAATGATAAAAGGAATGCAATAACTGGGAATATGATTGTTAAAGTTCCTAATAAATCCAACACAAATGCTCAATTCAAAAAATGGCTGACATTCAACTCTGCCAAATAAACCACCTCTGGTTAGTTGTAAGACATTATTTATTAATTAATTAATTAATTTATTTATTTATTGACATTTGTTAACTGGGTTTGTTGCCCATTTTCAGTGGAGACCCGAGGAGAAAAGCTCCAGTAGTACATTTTAAACAAGTACAATTTTAAACAATATTGATATAATAGCAGTTACAGCAAAAAGATTCACATATGTTGGGTTACATGCATAAAGTTAAAGTTGCATCAAAAAGAAGCTAACAATTTTACATTGATATAGTTCAATAGGTCAACAATAAACATTTTTTGTTTGTATAAAATTATGCAAATGCATAGTAGACACATTGGAGAGAGAGGTGTAATGAGGTACTAAGTATGGTCCTACTGAGGGTACATAAAGGGAAGGAAGACTAGGTAGGGTCATGGCAAGGGCAGGTTCTGGAATTGAGAAAATAAGCTTTTAGTTCATTTTTAAAGTGTGAGGTGTGGGAGATTGAACGTAAGTCAAGGGGAAGTTTGTTCCAAGCATGGGCAAGGGAGTGTTTATAGAGTAGTTTGCCTACTGACCTTTTTGGGTGGTAGATATCAAGTAATTGTTGGTTAGAAGTACGGAGGGTCCGGGATGGGATGTAGATGGAGACTAAGGAAGATAGAGATAGACAGAAGGAGGGTTTATAGAGTGTAGCATATGAAATTGATAAGATAGCAGAAATTGGGGAAGTTCAAGCCATTGAAAAGACTTTAAAGAAATGCAGTGGTGTGAGTTGTATGGGGAGTTAGTAATGAATATGGCTATTTTATGGTAAGTCTGCTGGAGTTTGTTTAGAGTGGAGGCCTGGATATTGGTAAGAAATGGGGCGGCATATAAGAGGGAGGGGAGAAGGAGTGCCTGGCCCAGGGTAAGTCGAGATTCAGGGGTTAGGAATTTTCTTTTTCCGATATAGCAAACCTAGTTTTTGTTTTTTGTTTTTTATACATTCGAGTATGTGTAGGTTGAACTTTAGTTAGTCATCGATAATGACCCCTAGGAGTTTTGTGTGGGTGTCAGGTTGGATAGTTGTATTGTTAGAAGATGTAATAAAAAAGGAGGTTTTGTGATGAGAAAGAGAACGGGAGAGGAAAAGTAGGAGTTTGGTCTTTTTGGGATTTAGGATCAATAGGTTGTGAGAGAGCCGTTGTTCAGTGGATAGTAGGGCCTGCTGGGTCAGGGAGTGTAGTTCAGGAATGTTATTTGAGATGGATATAAGTGTGGAGTCGTCGGCATACTGAATAAGGGAGGATTCTTTGCATGAGGTATAAAGATCATTGGTGAAGATGTTAAACAAAAGGGGTCCCAAGGTGTAGCCTTGGGGAACACCAGTGGAGATGGGAAGGAAAGGTGAGGAGGATGAGAGCCATTTGACATATTGTTCCCTGCCAGATAGGTAACTATTAAACCAGGCAAGTGCGGAGGGGGATAGGTGGATAGTAGTAGAGGATGAGAGACAGTATTAAAGGCTTTGGAGAGATCTAGGAAGAGACAGGAAATGAGTTTATTGCTGTCTAGGGCCTCTGCAATGATACGAGTGAAGGAGAGGAGGGCAGTGGTGGTGCTGTGGTGAGGACAAAATTCATGTTGAGTAGGGGTAAGTAAGTGGTGTGTGAGGAGGTGATTGAGAAGCTGTGAGTGAATACATTTTTTCTAATATCTTGGAGAGGGGGGACAGAATGGCAATGGGTCAGTAGTTTGAGGGGTCAGTGCAGGTTCCACCTTTATGAAGAGGGATAGTGAAGAAAGATTTCCAAAGTGTGGGGACAGCTGATTCCAGAATAGATCGATTAATTAGTATAGATATAGGATAGGCAATTGAGTCAGCAGCAAGTTTGAGGAATGTAGGAGCTAGATTGCCAGTGGAAGGAGAGCAAGGTTTTAGCTTGAGTAGTAGAGATTTGATGTAAGCAATAGGAACTGGCTCAAAAGAAAACAACGTTGTGTTAGTGAGACTTGGAGGGGTGGGTGTCGAAGTAGAGTTTGGCTTAGAGGTTACCAGATTTTGGATGGAAGAGATAAAGTGTTTATTTAGGAGGGTAGCTGTTTCCTGAGAGGAAGAGTTAAGGTATGGGAAGGGATTAGAGGGCTTTCCAGGATAGAGGATGTTGTTGAGGGTTGACCAAACTTTTCGAGGACTGGATTTGTTGTTAAGCTAAACAGAGCTATACTATAACCTTTTGTCATTGGTTGTATGTTTTTTTGCAAGGTTCCTCAGTTGCCTGTATTTTTGAAGAAAAGGCGGTTGTTTAGTTTTAGTCCAGGTTTTCCAAGCATGATCTCTTTGTTTCATAAGGGACCTAGTCTCTTTGGAGAGCTAGGGAGCATGATTTGATTTTACTCTGATGTTCCTAGAGGGAGCTAAGGAGTTTAGAGTATTCATGAAGATACTATTGAAAGTGCTTACAGCATTGTTTAGGGAGAGGTGTTTTAGGATGGACCAATCTATGTTGTGGAGAATGGAGTTAAATTGGGATGAATTGAAAGTTGATAGTTTCTGACAGTCTTTGATAAGGTGGGGTTTAGGAATATGGGAGTAGTGTCTTAAGATGGTGGTAGGGAGATGATCACTGAGGGAGCCAGGTAAGGTGGTGGGATTGTGGTATTGGTGGGGGGAATCCAGTCTATGATGGAGCTGGAAGTGGAATTTTTATGGAAAAAGAGTGGGAGAGGTTATAAGTTGGTGGAAGCCGTGTAGGTGGATACTGAGTTGGGGGGAGTCAGTTGTGAGTTTGGACCAATCAATGTTGACATCACCAAGGATAAGTGTCTCATATGGTATGTTGTGGGAGAACCAGGATAAGATGTTTTCAAGAATGGGCAGATTGTTACCAGGAGGAAGGTAGATAGAGGCAATTGCAAGTTTTTTGTGGGGATTCAGATGGCAGTTAAGGAAGATGATTTCAGCTGGGTGGAAGTCAGGAATTGGGGAACTCCGTCTAGTATCTACTACACCACCTTTTTTTACAGGTCTATCAGATCAGAAGATATTATAACCTGGTGGGAGTATTTCACTATTTGAGATTTGTGGCTTGAGCCAAGTTTCAGATAGGGAGAGGATGGGGTATTGAGAGCTATCCATGAGTGCAGCTCAGTGACTTTATTTGCTAGACTCTGAATATTCAATGAGTAAATAGTTAAGTATTTGGATAGAGATGATTGTTGTGACTGAGGTTGGTGACTGTTAGAGGAGTAAGATGCGGGCAGTGTAGAGGTAGTTTTGGGGAGAGAAGAGATGCCAGGGTTGGGATGGATATCTCCAGAACAAAGTAGGTTTTTAGTGAGGAGAGAGTGTGTAGTAGATACTAGATGGAGTTTTTATAGTTTTGACTTAGCTTTGTGGGAAGGTTTAAAAACCTGTATTACGGACAGTTTATATAGACTTGAGGTAGAGGTAGTAAAGAGATTAGGGGTATGACATTATCCATATAAATTCAAAACCTTCAGCACAAAAAATGGATATTTATGTAAGAGATGACTGAACTCAAACTTGCAATAAGCACGTAAGCTAACTTTTTTAACTCCACTTGTAAATTCCATGTCCTGAAAACCAAGACATAGTCTTTGAACCTCAATGGGCTCTTATTGTTAAGAACCATGTATATACAAATCAAATTCCAGTTTAAATGCCCCTTAAATACAAAAGTATGGGCATATAGCTCCACATTCATAGAAGTTGAAATGTTACCTCAAAGTAAAAAACAAAACTCAGCTGAAACGGCTGCAGTTTGTATATCCAGTTACTGGATAGTTTCAATACAGCTTAATATTTTTGTTGTGAAAAACAGGACCTATGTATAGTTATGTCCAAATCCTGAGTAGTACTGTCAATATACTTATATGTTAAATATTATATATAAACTGCATCCTAAAATTAAATGCAGCCCATAATCATAACATGTTAAATGCAAAACAGTAATATATATTAATCAGATTGTTATTGCAGTCCAAAAAATGTCTTAGTACAAAGAAACAAAAATTCAATATAATGTCTGTACAACCTTCAAATAGAGTTCTAAACAATGATATGATTCCTAATCCTCCCAAAGGGATGATTAATCAGCCACCACAATGTTTGGAGATCCTAATAGACACCACTCCCAAGTAGTGAAGCCGTTATGTTCACAAATCTCTATTGCAAAATGGCATCCATCAAAAGAATGGCTCTCCAAGTAGAAAATGTTCCTATGACACAGTCAAAAAATGCACCAACAATTTTCCACACCTAGTAAATCCAGAAGGCCGATTGGCAACATACAAGTCCAGCAATCCCCTAGAATCCACACTGATCAAGAAAACGTCCCTGCTGCAAAATGATGTTCATAGGCCTGTACCCATAGAGCATGAAGAGTTCCTGAACACTTAAAACCCCAAATAATTGAACAGTTTACTTGCCAAAATCAAATTCTGTAATGGTTCTGAATAACCATACACCTGAGTGTAAAAACATGATCCACCAAACTGCCATTTCAAACCGTAGCTACTTCTTCTATGTTAATGGCGAAAGAAAATAAAGGTGAAGCCTCAAGCAAAAGCTTTCACCAAGTTCTTTGTCAGCACTCTTCAAAAATGTTACTTTAGATGTTAAATCACTAAATAGTTGACGTGTTGGGATCAGAATCAGGTTGTAATATGGTCCTTAGTGTCCATGCCCTTAATATGAACACATAGCCCTTAAACAAGCCCTTTTATGCCATAGCTTCTTGCGTTTTTGTAGCAAGACAAATAATTTGGTTTAAGCTTATATTGTAGATGGAAACGCCATTACCTTGCTCGGCACCCAGATCAAAACCATCCACGTAGTACCAGCAGCAAACACCAAGTGTACAGCAAGTTCGTTCCGTATGAAGAGAGTATTTGGGTTGGAAAAAAACTGCTTTCATAAGTGTTTACTAGGCTAACGACCACAAGGGCCTTTTTAAACCTAGCCATGCATCCCAACTCTCTGACGAGTTCTGGTACCCTTGATAAGTGTAAACAGGGTCTTGAGAGATGAAACATTTACAAGCAGGGGCATGGGAGATGAATCATTTACAGGCTGCCTGTGTCCATTAGATATATAGGTGCCAAGCCAGGGATGAATTTCCTGTTCCCCATCCAATTGCCCAAGTTACACTTGAATTGGGTTAGGAAGGAACTCTGCTTCACATGGATGGGGCGCCTGTTCAATAGATGGGGTAGTCTCTGGGATACACACCTGTCTCGCCAACAGGTCCTATTTATATCACAGGCAAAGTTTAAGTCTTTAGAACGTGTAATTCTGGTACTGTTTGTTTTGTGAATATGCAGGAGGTCCATCAGAGTCGGGTCTGACAATGCCCTGTATGCCAGGCAGAGATCTCCCCTCAACAGCCTGTTAAAAAACATATTCGCATTCCCACATATAAAAGCTGAGGAGTTACCTCATATAGTATCAAATAGTAGCACATTAAATGCTACTATTCCTTACCAGAGACTGATTTCTTGCTGGTTCCTAGAGAAAGCAGTGATTTTTTAATCCGTTTCCATGGGTTAATAACCTTTTATGTAATATGTTTTAATAAGTTCTAGTTTGGTTTCATCAATCAGAACTTCATGGTTTAAACTCCTCAACTTTTATATGACAGAATTCAAATCTGTTTTTTGAAAGAAGTTTTTTGTTCCCTCTTGTGCAAAACTGTCCCTGTTTGGGTAGTTGTGTCCTTGTAAAAAATAAAAATAAAAAATGCAAATGTTCTGAGATTTTAGGATAAAAAATAGTTCCTAAGTTTTCTTTACTAGTTGCAAAAAACATTTTTTTTTATCTGAAGCACCTACGTGTTATATGAAAAAACATAAGCAACTCAAATGCTGCAAGAATAATCTTTTATTTTGGCAAAATTGTGAAGTGCTGTCATTTGCACTGGCCAGGGGTATGGTTTGTCCTGCAAAATATCACCTTTTTGCAAAAAAAGTCCTGCTTTGGGCAACAGAAAACGTGGCCACCCTAGTCTAGAATTTTAGAAGGTAGCTATTAAATAGTTCTCATAGGGGTTTAAAAAGTACAGTTGTGTACACTTACCACAAATATAGATGTTCAAGTGTATTCACTGTTGCAGTCATCACACTTGGGTTATCCTACCAGGGGTAGCCTTCAGTTGGCCCGAATACCAGAGGCTTAGTATTTCTGCGTCGGTTGCTGTTGCTCCAGGACTGACGTCAGTGGTATAAAATCAGGCAGCCAACGCCATTACATCAGTTTTTCTTGCCTCAAATGTCAGGATCCCCCAAATAGGGAGCTAGGTTATGGTGGAAGAACACCACCAGTAAAAAGTAAATACCAAAAAACACTGCAATGAGTGAGGAAGAGAGAGAGGGTGAAAGAGACAAGGGGGATGGTGGGTGGGAAACCAGGACTGCAACTGTGAATACACGCAAACATCTACATTTATGGTAAGTGTACACAACTGTACTATGCTCTTCATGTTTCACTGTTGCAGTCATCACACTTGGGTTGATTCCCAAAGCTGAAGTAAAGGGTGGAGGCAGTCAAGAAGTGTTGGGGCTGGCTAGTATGCCCTGCAGGACTGCGGTTGCAAAACCTGCCCTGGATTTCGGTGACGGTATGAACAGAACTCCATGTTGCAGCCTCCAGGATGTCCCTGGTATAGACCCCTCTGAGTAAAGCTGCAGAGGTAGAAGTTGCCCTAGTGGAATGTGTCCTGACCCCCTGTGGAGGTGGTTTCCTGTGGTGTTTGTAACAGAAATGGATACAGTGTGCTATCCATTTGGAAATGGTTTGCTTGGATATGGCCTTGCCCTCTACCCCTGCTGCAAAGCTGACAGGTAACTGGTCAGTTTTCCTAAAGGGCTTAGTCCTATCCAGGTAGAATTTGAGTTGTCTGTGCACATCTCGAGAGTGCAGGATCCTTTCCCCCTTATTTTGAGGCTTAGGAAAAAAGGTGGGCAAATAAATATATTGGTTGAGAGCCACAATGGACACCACAATAGGCATGAAAGTTGGGTTAGTCCTGAGGGAGACCTTGTCAGCATGAAAAATTATGAAGGGTTTCACAGCCATGAGTGCTTGTAGCTCAGACACTCTTCTAGCTGAAGTGATGGCCAGACACAAGGCTGTTTCCCAAGAGAGGATTTTTAACTCTGCTGAAGCTGCAGGCTCAAAGGGGGATAGTGTGAGGTTTTCCAACACAAAGTTAAGGTCCCAAGCTGAGGTAGGGGCTCTTCTGGGTGGCCTTAAGTTGTTAGCCCCTCTTAGGAATTGCTTGATGAGAGAGTGAGAAAAGAGAGGTGGCTCTGTGGTGTAATGAGCAGAGATGGCAAAGACATGAATTTTAATAGAAGAGAAGGAAAGGCCCCTGGGAAGTAGGTCTGCTAGGTAATTCAGGATGAGAGGCAAGGAGGGCTATACTGGTTCAGCTCCTTTAGCCCTTGGATTTTCTAGTGCTGGGACGTCTGGCTTCACGTACAACATCCAGGACTTGCCTACTTAGACTGGCAACTGGAGGAGAGGTCAGGGAATAAGCCAGGCTGCCAGGTTCAGGGTCTGCAATTTTGGATACAAGAATTCTCCCTTCTACTGGGTCAGGAGAGTTGGGATCTGAGGGAGGTGCCATGGAGGCAATGGTGACAGACTGCGCAATAGTGGGTACACCAGTGTTGGTGTGGCCAGTCTGGGGCAATCAGGATTACTCTTGGTTTTTCCTCCCTTATTTTGAGTAGTACCCTTGTAAGAAGAGGTAGGGGGGAAATGCATAGATCGAGAGGTTTACCCATTGGAAGGATAGGGCATCCACTTTCCAGGCCTTGCTGTGAGGTTCCCTGGTGCAGAATTTGCTGAGCTGGTGGCTGTTGTGGGAGGCAAATAGGTCCACCTTTGGGGTACTCCATTTCTGGGTTATGAGGCTGAAGGTGCTGTAGTTTAATTGCCACTTGTGTGGGTCTAGGAGATTTCTGCTTAAGTTGTCTGCCAGAAAGTTTTGGTTGCCTGGCAGGAATTGTGCTAGCAGGTGAAATTGCATAGCTGAAGCTGTGTGCCAAAGGGTCTTGGCTAGCCTGCATAGTGGATAAGAGTGAGTTCCTCCCTGCTTGTTGATGTACCACATCACTGTGGTGTTGTCTGTTTTGATTAATAGAGGCCCCGGAGAGAGTAGGGGTCTGAAAGCTGTCAGAGCATGCTAAACAGTAGCATTTATTTCTGGGTGATATGCAGGTGTATTTCATTTGGGCTCCAGTGGCCCTAAATGCACCTGCGTCCATGTGCGCACCCCAGGCATAGTCTGATGCGTCTGTGGCTAGGGTCTGGGTGGTGTGGGGTTGAGCAAAGGGAAGGCCCTTGTTGTGGTTGCATGCTGCTGCCCACAAAAGAAAATCTTTCCTTAGACAAGGTATCATAGGTAAGATAGTTTCCAGGTCCTGAGAATGTTGACATCAAAGGCTTTTTAAGTACCATTGAAGTTTCCTCATACGCAGTCTAGCATATGGAATTAGTAGAATGCGGGAAGCCATGAACCCTAGAGCTTGCAGGATCTTCCTTGCAGATAACTGGGTTCTCGTAGCTAGTTGTGAGAAGTAGCCTATCAGATAGGCTTGTAGGCTTGTTTTTCTGGAGTAAGGAATGCCATCTGGGATGCTGTGTCCAGGGTTGCTCCCAGGAATACAATTTTCTGACTGGGGACTAGTCTGAATTTCTTTTAGTTTATAGTGTACCCCAGTGAGGTCAGTAGGTCCTTTACACAGGTCAGGTGCTGCAACAGCTTTTCCTGACTGTCTGCTGAATGAGGCAGTCGTCCAAGTAAGGGTAAATTTGAATATTCTTTGTCTGCAAAAAGCAAAGGCTGGAGCCAGGCATTTTGTGAAAACTCTGGGAGCAGTGGATAAGCCAAAGGGAAGTGCAGAGAACTGACAGTGCATAGATCCTGCCCTGAAACATAGATATTTCCTGCAAGAGTCCCTGATTGGGATGTGCAGATAGGCCTCTTTTAGGTCTAGGGTGGCCAGCCAAGCATCTTTGGTTAGCACAAGAAGAAGCTGCTGGAGGGTGAGCATTCTGAATTTTGGTATCACCAGGAAGGTGTTTAGAATTGATAGATCTAGGATTAGGCACCAACTGCCCTCTTTTTTGGGTACCAGGAAAAGTCTGGAATAGAAACCTTGGCCTATCTGGTCTGCAGGAACAGGCTGTATTGCCCTCATGGAGAGAGCAAGGAATGAACTTGGTTTTGGGCTTCTGACCACTGGTTTGGAGGAAGATCTGGGAACCCTTTTGGGGTTAGTAGTGTGTGGAAATAACATCAGTACCCCTAGGACACTATGTTGAGGACCCATTGGTCATTGGTGATGGAGGCCCAGTTTTTTGCATGGGAGGCAAGTTTTCCTCCTAGTGGCACAAGTAGGTGGGCAGGGGTTAGGGGTGGAGTTGAAAAGTCATTGTGAGTTTCTGCCATAAGGGGGTAGCTTAGCACTCCCTGTTTTAGAAGTGGAGGTGCTCCACTGCTTAGATATCTGCATTCCCTGGGACTGCTGTCTGGGGGGTCTGCTTCCCCTAGGCCTAGTCTGAGACGGCCTTGAAGGGGCTGGAAAGGGCCAGTGCTTGGAGGGGCAATGCCTACTGAATCCTGGAGGCTGGACTTGCAAAAATTCTTTAACTGTCTACATAGATTTTGCTTTTTCTTCCATCTTTTTTAAAACCTCTTCTGCCTTGGTGCCCAACAAATTGTCTTTGTTCAATGGTGCATCCAATAATTTTGATTTAACATGGTCTGGCAAGGTCGGTTCCTTAAGCCAAGCATGCCTTCTAAGTACAGAACCTGTGACTGCTGCCCTGCACGATGCTTCTAGGGCGTCAAACCCACACTGCAGGGTATGCTTAGTAACTTGGTTTGCAGAATGCATAAGCTCCTGTAATTCTTTATTTTCTGCACAAGCTGGAACGGGTAGATCATTTTTGTTTAAGAAGTCCCATTGTATGTTGCTGGTATTTTAGCATGTGGAACTGACAATTTAATGCTCTAATGGTAAGAGTTGCAGAGGTGTAAACTTTTTTATCCCATCTGTCTAAAGCTCGGGAATCCCTTTCTGAAGAGGTGGGATTTTTAGCTGTGGTTGCTTTTATTCCTTTAGGTCCTTGGGAGATGACCTCTGGGTCAGCAGTTGGATTTTTGAAAAGAAATTTGTGTGAGTCAGGGACTCTGTAATACCTGTCAGGTTTTCTGGGAGCAGGTGGGAGGGTGTCAGGAGTTAAACTGGATTCCATGAAAACATCATCCACAACATCCAGGACAGGAGGAATAGCTAAGGGTCTGTGCTGTGGTAAATCTAAAAAATTCCCTGAGTCTCTTTTTGGACTGAGGATAATCCTGGCATTCCCAATGGAAATGCTCTCTCAAAGTATGTAGGATTTCACTAAAAGAAAAATCCTCTGGAGGAGAGGCAGAAGGAATGGATTCCTCTGCATCTGAATCCTCATAAGCAGACAAGGGTATGTCTTCATATTCAGAAACCTCAGAGTTGTCGGACTCCTGGTCAAATAAAGCTGCTGGGGACAAGTCTCTTTTTCTTTTGGAAGGGGTAGGCTGGCTTCCACTAATAAGCATGAGAAGGTCTTCCGCCATTTTAAGCATTTGAGATTGAGGCATGGAAGCAGGTGCTTGAGCTTGGGGTGCCATTTTTTAGGCGTAGTTCATACCCTGGGCCTTAGAAACTCAGTAGTTTTAGAAAGAACTGAAGATGTGAAAGAAGTCATCGGTTTGTGCTGAATATCGGTAGTGCGAAGAACTTCCTCGGAAGCCAGTGCCTGCTCAGCGGCTCCAGACCCATCCAAGGTAGAGACATCCGCAGGATCCTTAGTCGAAGAAGAGTCTTGCGGCATACTTGACTTTGAACGGGTCTCAGTAGTGGCCTGTGAATCCACAGAAGCAGGCATCAGGGGCTGCAAAAGCGCCTCACAGTACTGGCGAACTGGTGACTAGCTTAACAGAAGCATCGTTGATAGTTTTGGACCTGTCTGGTCTGTCTCTGTCTTTATCCTTACATTTTTTCGGAAGATTGGTAGTCGGATGGCTTACAGAAGCCATTTCGGAATACGGAGATCAAGAGCGAAAGTATTTAGCTATGATAAGGGCCCAATGACGTATAGTTCTGGCATTGAACAAAGCACAAAACCGACAGCGAGGGACGTTGTGGTCTGGGCCTAAACAGGTGACGCAGTAAGAATGAAAATCTCGGTGTGGTATTTGCTTTCCACAGGCGAGACAATTGTTAACTTTTTCTGACATCTGTTAGAGCAAGAAAAAAGGATTTCCAACAGGGTACTTAGCTTTAGAAGACTTCAACTTCAATTTTGGAAATGAAAAACTTGGGTAGAGGCTGACCGGCACTCATGCAAACTGCTTCTGCTTCGGGCTAATCGGCAAGAAAGACTGATGTAATGGCATCAGGTGCCTGGTTTTACACCACTGACGACCTGACATCAGTCCTGGAGTGACAGCAACTGACGCAGAAATACTAAGCCTCTGGTATTCGGGCAGACTAAGAGCTACCCTTGGCAGGATGACCCAAGTGTGATGACTGCAACAGTGAAACACGAAGAACATCTGTTGGCTTTGAGCAGTCAGGTCTTTCTGTGAGGTAGCCTACTGAAACGCAGTCAGGTCTGTCTGTGAGGTAGCCTACTGAAACACTGCCAATGTATAAAGAGAATATTATAAAAAATTATATGAACTGCTGGATCAGAGGAAAAAATATTTTTGAAAGAGATAGCGATGCCTAGGTTGGGGGTTAGTCAGGTAATAGAGCTACTGATGCCCACTGACCTTAAGGAGATAAATATGTTAACAATGGAGCAGGCAATGAACAACTCCCCTGGGTCAGACTGTATCCCTGTAGATGTTTGGAAGTTGGAGTAAGACAAATAATTGCCTCTGTGGGTTCAAATGATGAGCAGAGTATTGCAAGAGGGTGAGGTTTCCTATTCCTGGAAAGAAGCCATCACCTCAATCATAATGAAGGAGGGTAAACAGCCCGTATTTCCACCCTCCTAATAACTGAATTTGCTGCTAAATTATAATTAAAAATGTTCATGGCCATACCAATGAACACATACACTAGGCTAGTACCAGATTTGATTCATAAGGGTCCAGTGTTGGTTGGGGGGGGGGGGGGTGCAGTACATACACAACATTATAGGAACTGTGATGATTACAGAAAATACCCAAATACACATTAAACTCTTCAGGCTCTGGGTTTAGATACAAAAAAGCCATTTGATATAGTTGAGCAATCACAAATGTATAAAGTCTTGAAATGGATGGAGTTTCCAAGAGAATTTAAAGATATGTTGTGTGGGGCTTACATTAGTTCTACTGCTTTACTATCAGATTCATTTCATGTCACGAAATGGGCATGGCACACACGGTCTCCTTCCCCCCTTGTTGCTGTCTTGTGTTTTAGGCCTTTGCGAGGAGTTCAGACAATGTAAATGTTTATCCTCTTACATGAAAGTTAAGCTTTATTGGCCCTCCTTCCAAAGGATCTGGCCTTGTTACAGAGGACACTGTCCACTGACTTTATATGGCACAGGAGCATAAAATGGTGAACTGGGAAAAGTGATGTTGCTGAAAAAGATGGGGGTTGGGGGAGTCTCTTGATCAGTATCATGGTGCAGTACAGCAGACAAAGTGTTATTTTTGTGCTATAAACTCATATGAGGCATACTGGAAGTGAATGCTAATGGAAGACGTCAATACATCTAGACAGCTGTATGTATTTGCTTAGTGAGACACACCTAAAAGGAAAAGCCTAAGGAACTTTGTGTTAAGTAGATTGACAGCATGATTTCAAAAAAGGCTCAGAGATAAAGAGTGATAAGCTAGTATAGTTGTGTTTATCCCAAATGGGTAGGCAGAAGAGACAAACAGCAGAGGAATTTATTTTGTTGATGGGCCTTAAAATTTTGACAGCAGCTGTGGAAGGAGAACAGCTGCTTAAACTAGGAAGGTTGTCCTGGACTAGTAGAGTTGATATTTAAACTTTGGGAATGTACTGAAGAAGTTGATAAGTAGTGAGTATAAAACAAAACTTGACCTTCAAAAATCAATAATTATTAAGTTTAAGAATACTGATCAAGGATACTAGATTTTCAGTGAATGGAAGAAGAATGGAAAAATTAGCTTTGATGTCTAAATATGGCATATTGCATATGTCCCTGGGAGTGTCTGTACAGTTTACATATACATTCCTTCACTGTCGCAGTAACCCAAATTATATGGATCTTAGCTCCTCCATTGGCCAGCCTATCACAGATTTTGGGCACCTTCCCTGTGTTCCAATTGCCAGAAGCTCACATGAATAATTATTAAGTTTAAGAATACTGATCAAGGATACTAGATTTGCAGTGAATGGAAGAAGAATGGAAAAATTAGCTTTGATGTCTAAATATGGCATATTGCATATGTCCCTGGGAGTGTCTGTACAGTTTACATATACATTCCTTCACTGTTGCAGTAACCCAAATTATATGGATCTTAGCTCCTCCATTGGCCAGCCTATCAGAGATTTTGGGCACCTTCCCTGTGTTCCAATTGCCAGAAGCTCACATGAAACTCTATATAAACAGCAGTTGGAAAGCAAAGAGTTTCAGAGCATTTTCTGCCTAGGAAGGAGGCAAGAGACTTGAAACATGCTAGGAAACAAAGTCAACCATAAGCAATAAACAAAGGGGTGAATAAAACCCCACCTTGGAAACATAAAATGAATACCTGAAAAAAAAAAGTGGTCTGGAGGAAGTGAAGGCTACTGTAACTGTATTCTGTTAGAACATCAAATGTTACAGCAAGTTTACTTACACAGCTATACTATGTTCAATGGTAACCTAAACTATATGGGTAGATTATCATAGCTTAGAGGAGAAAGAAAAAGGGAGGAGGCTAATAACTAAGACTCCAGGACATGTTCAAGCTTGTTCTGGACATAGATATGGAATCTTGGTTGTAGTGTTTTGTGAAAGAATATACAGAAACCAATGCTTGTAGAGTGTACCCCTTTCCAAAAAGCCACAAATTAAGCCAATGCCCTAGTAGCTGAAACCCTGACTAGAAGAGGCTATTTATTGTTAAGTATAATATAAAGTAATAGCAGGAGACAACCAGCCAGAAACAATCTGTTTAGATGGTGGCCCTTTCCTCTTACCGTCATAGGAGACAAAGAGTTGATCAGCTTTCCTGAAAGGTCAAGTTTTGTCTAGGTAGTATCTGAGCTGCCTATGCACATCCAGAGATCCTCTCTTGTTCTTTGTATCAGGAAAGTAGACTGGAAGATGAATACTCTAGTGTAAGGTAAACTCTAAGATGACTTTAGGCATAAAGGTAGGATTTGTTCTCAAAGAAACAATTTCCTTGTGAAAAATGTGGTAGGGCTGACTTGCCATAAGAGTTGGTAACTCAGACACTTTTCTACTAGACGTCAGTACAATATACAAAACAGCCTTTCATGTTGAGAAACTCAAATCAACCAGATAAGCTGGTTCAAATGGAGACAAGAATAAACTTTTCAAGCAAAAAAATCAACATCGCAAGGAGGTGCCATTTGGTTCCTAGCTAGACAAGTATGTAAACCTTCTTTTAAAAACTGTTTAAACTTCAGCATTATTAGAAAAAAGGGGGGGGGTCCAAAGATAGACGAGCAAAAATGGCTGACAAATGTTTTCGGCTCAGTCAGACACCCCCGGTTAACAAATGTAAAATAAATAAAATAAATAAATCTTGATAGAAGAGCATGCTAGACCACTGAATAGTAACTCACATGAATAATCAAGAATGTGAGACAGTAGGGCCTAAAGAGGATCCTGATTTTTGACTACCACAAATTAGAATCTTTATCAATTACACAAATATGATTTCATAGTAGCAGTTTTTTCTATCCTCCTTAATACTTACTGCATAACCTCAGAAAAAGGGTATATAAATGGTATTGGAACTGTATCATCCAGGCAGTTAACTGAAGAGTTTGCCAGACTACAGTGCATCAAACTCCCTGTCTTGTGTGAGTAATTCCGGTCTCTAGGGAAGCTTACGGCAATTGCCCTTGGCCAGATTTAAACAATAGGAAAACCAATATTGATTTGGCCAGAAGAGAGTCAACATCACAATTTTTGACTATGAATCTTTAATCAGAACCCTGGCAATCAATGGAAATTGTGAAAAAGCATACAGTAGAAAGGAAAAATCTGTCTTCCAGGCCTGTCTACAAGAAATCCTGGAGCAGAATTTCTTTGTTGTTGCTTGTTCTGAAAGGAAGCAAACAGATCTACCTGAGACATATGTGTAGAGCATTTTTCCCTGGGCCTCCGTTGAGAATGGGCTGTGTCCCAGTCGGACTTTCCCAGTAAACAAATGTTAAAATAAATTAAAAAAAGGTGTTCCCCACAGTCGGCTCAATTTTAGGAAAGAACAAAGGATGAAGCTTCCATGTGTGGGGATCTGTCCTGGAACTGCCAACGTTGTATGCAGCAAGGTTTTGCTCTGATAGAATGTATGACACCTGCAAAGTCAAATTGAGCTGAATTTCTACCTCCCAGGCTATCACAGCCAGTTTGCAAAGTACTCCCCCCATTTGTTTATGCATCACATTGCTCCAGTGTTGTCTCTGTGTATATTTGCAGAGGTCCTTGGGACCAAAGACAATTCAAGGTCTTCAAAGCACTGATAAAAGCCAGTATCTTCCTGACATTTATGTGCTTCTGTCTGTCTACAGGATCCCTCAGAGCTTACACTTTTACCGATTTTGATACTGCTCCCCATGTCAGGTCTGAAGCGTCTACGTGACTGACTGAAGGGGGGTTGGAAGAAAGAATGAAAGGCCTGCACTGTAAGTTACCTGGTCTAGCCACCATCCAGTTTCCCGCTATACAAATCACAGAACTTGGATCTGAAAGGTCAAAGAGAGCAGATGCTGAGTCCAGGCTGGTATGAGATATCATTGTACTTTCCTCATATGTAGTCTGTAAAAGGGAAGCATGATTATCGTCAATGTCATGTACCTTAGAATCCTAATGAACTCACTTGCAGATGCTTGGCTTTGGTTGGAAAAACTCAGAAGGAACTGTTGAAACATATATACTTTGTCTGGAGGAAGAAAGTCTCTTCCCAAGGTTGAGTTCAGCAAACACTCCAGGAAAATCACTCTCTGATAAGGGATGAGAGAAGAATTCTGGAATCTGATTTGAAAACCCAGAAAGAGTAGAAGAAGTTTCTGAACAGTAGTTAGACAATCTTGACAGCTGGAAAAAGTCTGCAAAGATAAGACAACTGTCAAAACATGGAAATTTTTAAATGCCTTGGAGTCTGCAGTAAGCAATGACTGTAGGTAGATAATTTGCGAATACCCTAGGTTTAGTGGAGAGTGCAAGGGTAAAACGGAAAACTGATGATCTAAGCCAGACACAGCAAATTTTAAGAAATGCCTGAAATGCTCAGCAACAGTAATATGATGATAAGCATCCTTTGGATCCAACTTTTCATGAAAGTTAGAGGAAGGAATCAGAGTTACAAGAGAGTGAAAATATAGCATCTTGAATGTTGGAATCTTGATAAAAAAATTTAGAAAAGAAAGAACCAGCACTAGCCTCCAGGATCATTCAGGTTTGGGAACTCGAACCTTTCTTGAATAACAACCTTTGCCTATGAGATTAAGAGGCACTAGTTTTCTGACTTCCTGAGAGAACATGTTGTGCTGAGTGGGAATAAAATAGAGACAGCTGCTTCCTGGACAAGAGGGAATCCTTTGGAAAGGAGGGAGGGATTCCCATTGCCAAATGTACCTCCACTAGACTGCATTCAGATCCCAACTGTCTGAAACAATTTGACGCCAAAAAGGAAGATTAAGTCTCAGAGACATAGAAAGGCTGCCAGAGTGGGCTGGTGGTGGTGGACTGAACAGGTAGATAGTCATGGTGACTGAACAGGTAGATAGTCATGCTGACTGGGGGGACTGTCATTGACTTTTAGAAGCCTATTTTTACACTCATTTTCATTATTTTTTAAACCCAAAATACTGGATCCCTGTTGCTTAAACTTCTTGTTGGAAAACAGAGCCGACGAGGAGGGTGAATTACTATTGGATCTGAAAAAGGAGGGATGAAACATCTGAGTCATTCCTTGAATCTGTTTTCCTCTTTCATCATACTTCTTAAGAACCTCAGCTAGCAGAATGGCCAAACAGAGTCTCTTTATCTAAGGGAGGATTTAAAATCTCAGATTTAACATCATTAGGAAGTTTTTTTTGTTTTTTTTTTTGAGAATGAAACCAAGCAAATCTCATCATGGATCCAGAAACAGCAGCTGTGAAAAAAGAATCAGCAGCACCATAAGCACACTTCAAAATATGCTTCATCACATGAGAAACAGCTCAGAAACAGAAAAAAGGAAAGTTAACCACTTGCCTCTGCATATTCCCAAAAGACTCAAACAAAAACTTTAACATACAAGTTGAACAGTTTAAAATCCTGCAAGTTAAAGTACTGGAACAGTACCTGTTTTGCAGTAGTAGTAATCTGTTTTGTAGAAGCATATTTGGAAAGAGTAATATCTGCTGGGTATGCTTTAGGATTAGAAAACATGTAGTTGTGTGTCTGAGACTCTATAACCTGTCATATCTCTTTGGGGCATTTGGCTGACCATCTGGTAAACTAAGGCAGTAAGAAAATGTCTCTACAGTATTTATTCATAGGTACATTGATAGGCAAGGGCTAGGTCAGCTGCATTTGTGGGTCATTTTAAGACTAGCAAGTTTCACATCCAAAGTTATGAATCAAACCTTGTACTTAAGCAATACAGCAGAATAGGTACTTTGTGCAGCACCTGCTAATGTAATAAATCATAATACATTTTCTGT
Source organism: Protopterus annectens (assembly GCF_019279795.1). Classification (NCBI taxonomy): domain Eukaryota; kingdom Metazoa; phylum Chordata; order Ceratodontiformes; family Protopteridae; genus Protopterus; species Protopterus annectens. Next base: position 1,852,182,444 of record NC_056726.1, read on the forward strand.
GCCATAATAACTTCACTCTGAACCCACTGAAAAACTTCTTTCATCTGGGATAAAGAGCATGTACATTACGACACTGAAACCGCTAAATACCAAGTGCTGTTTCAGTGACACAAAGAGCGAACTACAATTTAAGCTAATGGCCAGCTCACCGATTTTTTTCCTAGGGAAAAAAATCGGTAGACCAACCAGACACAACATACCAGCTCAAACATTGCAAAGTGGGGGGCTTTGCCTCCCACACACCCCTCCCTAACTAAATATACCAACTCTGAGATCACACTACAGTGGGGAAACGGGCAAATTCACGGCAACGGCCATGCGATTTTTTTTCCCTAGGAAAAAAAAACGGTGATCTGGCTGTTGGCTGAACTTGTAGTTCTCTCTTTTTGTGTCACTGAAAAAGCATTTGGTGTTTAGCCATTTCGGTGTCATAATATAGACCTGATAAAGAGTCAGTGAAAGAAATTTCTTCAGCAGGGAAATAAAGAAGTTATGTACTTACCATAACGTTCCATTGTGAGTTGTTCATCTCTCCTTCATTCTTTACTGATGGGTTCGGAGCCAATCCCTCGGCTCCGATATGGCCAATTGCAAAGCTCGAGGTCTTCAAATAGCTCGAGGCCAAGTCCCTATCCCATGATGCACCTGGAATGACCTCAGATCATGTTTGCTACGTATAATAATGCCATATGTCATTCTTTCACTCCCAAGAGAAAGGTATAGAAGGATTAAGCAACCAGGATGGATCCAGCATTTCGGTAATCTAACAGCCCAGGAGGGGGTAGGAGGGAGGGAGGGACGTAAGAATGAAGGCGAGATGAACAACTCACATGGAAGGTTATGGTAAGTACATAACTTAAAGTTCAAAAGAAGGAAAAGGTGCCAATAAACATAAAACCAAAAATAAGCACCTGGATAGCCGTTTACCCGAACAGAATTTTATTTTGACACAGCAAACACTCAGTAACTCTAACGCTGAAACACCAATATACAGTACGTTTTCATCCGTAACTTCGTCAGAATAATGCCAAGCTTCCAAACTCAACATTATATAACAAAGCCCACCCGCAATAATTAACTCCAGTCAATTAATTAAACATCAATTATAAAACAGTTAGTATGAAATGCTACCCCAAAACCACTTAATACAATCATGTAACTTACAAGTGTACATATTAACATGTAAAAATAAACTGAAAATACATACAATTCATATACATTTAATCAGGATCATTAAACGAACAATTTAATAGTTTCCTAACTCTAAAATCCTAATTTAAGACACCTATGTAAAAAATGAATGAATAAAAAATACATGAAGTAGTAGTGTACCACTACCCTTAATGGAAAAATGCATCCTCTTTGGTTTTAACAGTTTATAAGTACACGATAAAACTAAAAAATGATAAAAGATATCTTAAAACCAAAACACTTTACATGTATTAAAACTTTTCAATAATATTAAAAGATGTACATATAAAGGCTTACAACTTAGCAGCTCATAATTTCAAAACTGGTGCCAGGGACACCATGTCATTTAAACCGGGCCATCTGTTGGCTTCTAAAATCAACTGCCAATATACCTCCCGGTATTCTAATTGTGTTTCCCATGATCCCCCTCTGGCATCTCTTTGAACCTCGTCTAGTATAAAAAACTTAAAAATTGCTTGCCCACATTTCTCTGTGTGTTTAAATAAAGCATTTTTGTTGTTACATTTTTTGTCATATAGGTGTTCATAAATTCTTCTCCTTAAACACCTCTCGGTCTTCCCCACATAAAAACCTTCACATTTTTCACAGGTCACAAGGTAAACTACTCCTTTTGATTCACAGTTAGAGTATACCTTAGAGGCAATACATCTATTATGACTAGAGGCATATACCTCAGACTTGTTAAGACTATAGGGGCATTGTGGGCAAGATCCACATTTAAAAGTTCCATCTTTTTTGTTATTTCATTTAGTATAATTATTATTTTCCAATATGTTTTTTATACATTTTCCTTTTCTAAAAACAAACCTTAAAGGTATGTCAAACTGGAGATTCAAATCAGATAAACTGCTAAATCTATCCCATTCTTCTATCAATGATTCTATAATAACATTTGTGTCACCACTATAGTCAAGAACAAAGACATTTTCATAACCATTGTTTTTACTACTCATCTCCTCACTTTGTGCATTAATGACTTCTGCTCCTAAAATTGGAGCAAATATGTCCCTTCCGTGTATTGTCACTTCTTCAATCATATAAGCGGGGTAACCCCTTTCTAAAAACATACTTTCTAATAGGTGTACTTCTTTTAAAAACTCATCATCATCCAACGTCATCCTACTGCCCCTGACAAGTTGACCTTTGACAATACTCATCTTCTGGGCAAAGGGATGTGCACTTTGAAAGTGTAAAAATGAATTACAGTATGTATCTTTCCTATAAACTTCTGATTTAAAGCAAAGGGATGTGCACTTTGAAAGTGTAAAAATGAATTACAGTATGTATCTTTCCTATAAACTTCTGATTTAAAATTTTTATTTTCCTTGTCCTTTCTAATCCTTCCATCTAAATATTCAATGAATTCATGTCCATAATTATAAGTAAATTTCAAAAAATTAGTAATTAAAGATATGTAGTTCACAAATTAATTGAGCTTATCATCCTCCCCTCCTGTCCAAAAGATACAGATGTCATCAGAAATCAACTATATAGGACCTAATAATCCTTATATATGGAGCGAAAATAAGAAGTTATGTACCTACCATAACGTTCCATGTTAGTTGTCTTCTTCTCGCCTTCTTTCTTGCTGGATGGGTTCGGAGCCGATCCTCGGCTCCGACTCGGCCAATACTAAAAAGCTCGAGAGCTAATTCCACCGGCTCGAGGCTCCCCTATATCCCACAATGCTAGGCGGTAACTACTCAGATCTCGTTTGGTAGCTATACCAAGCAATATTAGTCTCCAAAAATGGAGTAACAAATTTCAGAAGAAGAAACACAAAGAATTCCGGTCTGTCCAGGCTTGGGGGAAGGAGGGAGGGACGCAAGAAAGAAGGCGAGAAGAAGACAACTAACATGGAACGTTATGGTAGGTGCATAACTTCTTAATGTTAAGTTGTCAATCTCGCCTTCATTCTTGTTGGATGGGACCGCGTCCCTAGCACCTTATCCCGGGTGGCCTATCGGAACAGACTCTTGAGAACAGTGGAACCAAAATTGGCACTGCTTCTGGAAACCATGTCCAATTTGTAATGTGAAATGAATGTATGAGGAGAGGCCCATGTGGCTGCTGCACAGATTGAGTCTATTGGCAATCTGTCCTGAAAGGCTATGGATGTAGCTAATGCCCTGGTTGAATGAGCTCTAGGTCTTGAGGGTAATTTTTGATGTCTGATCTCATAGATGAAAGTAATTGTAGAAGTGAGCCATCTAGACAGAGATACTTTGGTAACTGGAAGGCCCAGTCTTCCTTCTGCATATGACAGAAACAATTGATCAGATTTCCTGAGTTGTTTAGTTCTGTCTAAGTAATATCTCAGTTGGCGATGAACATCCAAAAAATGCAGCTTTTGCTCTGATCTATTTGAATAGTTAGGGAAAAAAACGGGGAGATCAATAATCTGGTTTAGGTTAATTTGAGAAGAGATTTTTGGTAAAAAGGATGGGTTCGTCCGGAGAGATACTCTGTCTTTGTGAAAAACTAGGTAAGGAGGACGACTGCAGAGGGCTTGGAGTTCTGATACTCTTTTCGCTGAAGTTATAGCTACCAGAAAAAGTGTCTTCCAGGAAAGCAATTTCAGAGAACATGAAGCCGCTGGTTCGAAAGGGGGAAGAATTAAAGACGCCAGAACCAAGTTTAAATCCCATTGAGGCGGAGGGTCTTTGATCGGAGGTTTGAGAAGAAATATACCTCTTAAGAAGGCCTTACAAAGTTTGTGAGCCATAATGCTGGATTCTGAAACACCCACATGAAAATTTGAAATGGCAGCCAACTGAACTCTAATAGTTGATGCAGAAGATCCTAAATGAAATAGTTCCGCCAGGAAGTCTAAAATGGACTGGATAGGTGCAGTAAAAGGATCAATGTTTTTCGATGATGCCCAAAGGGAAAAACGTTTCCATTTACTAGTATAAATCTTCCGGGTAGAGGATTTATGAGAGGCTATCAATATATCTCGGACCGGCGAGATATTGAGGGAAGCCTGGCTAAGGTAGGAATTGGAGAAACCATGCTGTGAGGTTTAGGGAAGACAGAGATTGGTGCAGCTGACCCGACTGATGGGTAATGAGATCTGGTACTGGGTCCAGATGCCAAGGCTGCTCCAAAAGGTAACGATGAAGAAAGGGGAACCATATCTGTCGAGACCAGTAAGGGGCAATGAGGATCATAGTCACTCTCAAGGCGATGGCTTTCTGAATTAGTTGAGGTATAAGTGGAAAGGGGGGAAAGGCATACAGAAGTCCCCGGGGCCAATCGTGGACTAGAGTGTCTCTGGTGGGAAGGCCTGGTAACGGGAAGAGCGTGAAGAAGTCTTGACACTTGCTGTTTTGGGGAGTAGCAAAAAGATCGCAGCAAGGATGGCCCCATCTTAGAAATACCTCTTCTAGAACTGATGTCTTTAGAGACCACTCGTGTGGCATGAGAATTGCTCTGCTCAACCTGTCTGCAATGACGTTGGATTTCCTGGGGATATGCGTCGCTGTCAGAAAACGTTGAGAAGAGATCGCCCATTGCCAAAGTCTGAGTGCTTCTCGACATAAAGGGTATGATCTGGTTCTGCCTTGTTTGTTGATGTACCACACCACGGACATGTTGTCCGTTTGGATTGCAATAGTCCCTTTGGGAAGAGAGTCGTGAAAGGCTTGCAACGCTAAAAGCACTGCTCTCATCTCTAGGACATTTATGTGCAAGTGGCACTCAAAGGGTTGCCACGTGCCCTGGACTGTCCTGCCCTGATAATGCCCCCCCCACCCGATCAGGGAGGCATCTGTTGTCAACGTGGCAACTGGAGGGGGGAGAGTGAAGGGTCTTCCTTGGAGAAGTTGAGGTGACGTGACCCACCAAGATAGATGATTCTTGCATACTTGAGTTATCAGTATGATATGGGACATTGGGAGTCGTTGAAAGGACCATTGGGTAAAGAGCATCCACTGGAGGATCCTCATGTAAAAGCGAGCTAAGGGGAGAAGGGGAATAGCTGCTGCTATGAGTCCTAGTACCTTTAACACTAATCTGGCTTTGACTTTGACCAATTGCAACAGAAGGGATACTTGGTTCCAAATGTCTAAAACCCTCTGCTCTGTGAGTGTTGCTGAAAGAGTCTGTGTATCTAATTTGGCGCCTATGAAAGTAATAGACTGACAAGGCGACAAGGCAGATTTTTCGAAATTTATTGAGATGCCTAGAGCTTGACAGGTTTGCATGGTGAAATTCCTGGATAGTAGAAGCTGATGCCTGGTGGTGGCCATAAGGAGCCAATCGTCCAGATATGGAAACACCTGGAATCCCTGGCGCCTCAAGTGAGCCGTGACCACTGCCATGCATTTGGTGAACACTCGGGGGGCTGTAGTGAGACCAAAGGGCAGGGCTCTGAACTGGTAGTGACTGGCTCCCAGCCTGAAGCGGAGATATCTCCTGGAGCATCGATTCATTTTGATGTGGTAGTATGCATCCTGAAGATCTATCGAGCACATCCAATTGTCCTGACCCAAGAAGGGTAGGATGGACTGTAGCGTGACCATCCGGAATTTTGTTTTCTTGACAAACTTGTTTAAGTGACTGAGATCTAGAATGGGCCTCCAGTCCCCTGTTTTTTTTGGTACCAAAAAGAATTTGGAGTAGATTCCGGATCCTTGCTGGTCTGCTGGGACTGGTTGGATGACTCTTTTTAATAGCAGCTTTGAGACTTCCAATGCTGCTTTTTCCATTAGACCGGGTGGAACATCTGGAAGGGATTTTTTTGGTTGAGTTGGAATGTGAATAAAGGGAATTTTGTAACCCTCGGATATGATCGACTGTACCCATTTGTCTTGAGTTAGGGAAAGCCAGGCTTCTGGGTACAGTGATAATCTTCCCCCGACTGCCTCCGAAGGTGGACAGCCGGGCAGCCCCTCAGGGGTGCTGAAAGGGTTTGTCAGAGAACACCTCTCTGCTACCCTGGTTTTGCGGACCTCCTCTGCCTCTGGGGCGGCGTCTATTATTATTTCCCCCTCTGCCTCTAGAGGGGAATCGGCCTTGTGCGTCAGATGAGACTCCCTGAGATTGTTTCCGGAACCACATCTTCCCTCCCTCTGACCTTTGGGATAGGGTCTAGAAGGGGTGGAAAAACGGACTCCTACGGCAGAGAGAGTCTTACCTTCCACCTCGCACCTGGTCAATGTATCCTTCATCTGTGGACCAAACAAAGATGATCCGTCAAAGGGGGAATTGGTGAAGGACGCCTTGAAAGGGTCCGCAAAGTTGCACAGTAGCATCCAGGCGTGCCTTCGTAAGGCAATGCCCGTGCCTGCAGATCTACTCGCTCCATCTGCTGCGTATGAAACCAGTCGCATGGAGGAGTTCACAATTGAATTTAGGGTTGCCAACTGGGAGTTCATAGTGTCTTTGAACCCCTCAGCTGTAGGATCCTTCATCAGTTCACCCATATCCTTGAGTAAATCTCTATGGAGACGAGTGAAGTGGCTTAAGTAGTTCAGCGACCGCATAGAAAAGGTCGCTGACTAAAACATCCGCTTACCGTATCTGTCCATGGTCCTAGACTCTTTATTAGGAGGTTGGACAGGAACAGAAGGATCAGCTAATTCCTTCTTTGTGGCCGCAGCCACCACCATGGCATCAACCGGGACACCTTTGGATAGAAACTGTTTGTCTGAGGGAGCAGTGATAAATTTGGATGGTCTCCTCGGGGTGGGTTCCACTGAGTCAGGAGCCGTCCAAGCCTTCCTTGCCACCACTTCCATAAGGGGGTCAAAGGGAGGGGACACCCAGGAGGTAGAAGGGCGAGAACCAAACGCCTCAAAATACACTGACTCATCCTTCGAAGGGTTAAGGGCTGGCCAATTCCCCCTCTGTTTGAGGATTTCAAGGATGTCCGCAAAGGAGACATCCTCAGAGGGGGAACGAGGGGACCCTTCAGATTCCTCTAAGTCAGTGTCAGAGGTGATAGACTCAGGGGAGTCAATGTGCTCCCTCTTGCACTGCCTCTTCCTAGGGGGATCTCCTGCAGGGTCAGGAGAGACCTCGGAAGAGGAGGAAATTCCCAATGGGGAATCTTGAGGAGTTGGTTCTCTGTGGTGTGAGACAAGGGGGTGAGTAGAAATCACCGCAGGCACTGTAGATGGAGGGGCTGAGGGAGCCGACTGTGGGGCAGAACCTGGTTCTAGCACGCTCCGCATGACCTCGAAGGCATCTCTGTCAGGCAAGGCCCGAGGCTCTCGCTCCGAGGAGACAAGGACCCCTCCCGGCACCGACAGAGACGGCTCCGAAGCCAATGTCGGAGCCGAGCTCACCAGCGCCGAAGCCCCGAGAGGGAGAGCGGGGTCGGACAAGGGTCCGATGCCACTCGCCCCCTCGGAGCCGACGAGGGAAGCCCGGCGCCGAGATCCCTCCAAAGAGGAGACCGGAGCAGACGACGGAGCCGAAAAAGATGGTATCGGATCCGACGCACCGACAGTGATGGCTCCAACAAGCCCTGGCTCCGAACTCGAAGGAGTCGGAGGAGGAATGTAATGAGGGACGGAAATAGCCAACGACTGATGAGTCGGGCTATGGAGCATTTGGGCCAGTGCCTCGGACTTAAGAAGTCTACTCACCACCCTCTGCAAATCATGGTCTGACAACCTGGAAGACCGAGAGGAATGTGATTTGTGACTCCGCTCTGAAAGTAGAGGAGATCCTGGTGCCGAGTGTACAGAACCAATTGAGGGGGACCTGGATCTCTTTCTATGAAATGGCTCCGATAATGGCATCGGAGCCGATGGGGACTTACTAGCTTCGGCACCAGCCAGAGCCGAAGTAATAGTAAGAGTAGATCCTATAGAAGGGGATCTCGATCTCTTTTTAGAATGTGGCTCCGATAGTATCGGAGCCGATGAAGACTTAACAGCCTCGGCTCCAGCCGGAGCCGAGGTAATAGCTTGAGGCCCAAAAACATCGGCTCCGGCCGGAGCCGATGTCGGAGCCTGCTTCGACATTACTACAGTCGACTCAGGAGCAGGAGTCGACTGTTTTGAAGCCTTCGAAGGTTTTCCCGAACTAGACTGAGTCGGGGGGCCTTCAGGCTTTAACAAACCCCTTAGAATGAGTTTGTTCTTGCGCTCCTGCAGGACTCGAGGGCTGAAACCATGGCAGACAGCACATGAGTCCTGCAGGTGCACAGGCCCCAGGCAGTACACACAAGAAGTGTGACCGTCTGTCAGAGACATTTTCTGACAGCACGAGTCACACTTCTTGAAGCCCGAGACCTTTTCCTTAGACATTATAGGGAAAGTGCCTGACAACAGGAAAAAAAAAAAAAAAACACCACAGACACACCCTGCCTGAGCCGGTAGAACAGCTCCTCGTCAGCTATAGCGGCAAACGAGATCTGAGTAGTTACCGCCTAGCATTGTGGGATATAGGGGAGCCTCGAGCCGGTGGAATTAGCTCTCGAGCTTTTTAGTATTGGCTGAGTCGGAGCCGAGGATCGGCTCCGAACGCATCCAGCAAGAATGAAGGCGAGATTGACAACTTAACATACATATTTTTGTTCCCACTATGAAAGGATCAAATTATCGTAGGTTGGTGTGCACATTCCTCCCATTGCTACACCTTTTTCCTGATGGAAGAACTCACCTTCAAAGTAAAGGAAGTTGTATTTGAGTACCATTTCCATTAAAGTAGTTATCAAATATATATCTCTGTCATTAAATTTTCCACACTTCCTAAGTCCCTCTTCCAAAAATTCTAGCCCTTCACCATGAGGAATGAAAGTGAACAAGTCAACTACATCTATAGTTACAAACATCAACTGGTCAGAAAACAACTCATTCTTTACTTTCCTAAGGAAATCCCATCAATCTTTGAGTATATTCTGGGAATTTAAGGAGGCATTTTTTAACTTAACATCCAAATATTTGGCTACTGGTGCAGTGGCTGAATGACTAGCTGCCACTATCGGTCTCACTGGGAGGGGGTCTGCTATATTTTTGTGGGTCTTTGGAGTACCAAAAATACTATGAACTCTCAGCTCTTTGTTATACAAAAATTAAATGTTTCCACATCTATTACTCTTTCTAATAACAAATCATTTAAACCAATAAAGATTTTCTTATAAGCAACGTTTATCTAATTTATTGATACTTTGGAATACTTCATTTCATCTTGAAGGAGTTAGATCATTTTACTTTTGTAAATTAAAGAATCCATAATGACCATGCCACCCCCCTTGTCTGGTTTCATTACCCTTATGAACTTATTTTCTCTAAGTATATTCAAAATAAGACTTTCTTTGTGTAAATTTGACCAAGTTTTATTATTAGAAAACCTTTTTCTGAGTTTATTCTCAACCAGACTTTCGAAATTCTTTAACTGGGGGTGTAGTGAAGGATTCCAAGAACTTTTCCTTAAATTCCCTTCCACAGTATTATTTTGCTTTAATAACAATTCCATATTTTTCTTTCTAATGAACATTTTAAGGTCTATAAGCAGCTTACTAATCTCACACTTCCTTCTGGGTGCAAATTTAAAACCTTTTGCAAGCAAATTAAAAAACTCTTCTGTAATATCCAAATTGCTATAGTTAAAAATAGTGTACCCATTATACCTTAACATGTAACCTGTGGATTCTATACCTCCACTTTCTATGTTTCCTACATCTGGACCCTCATCTGATAAATTAGCCAACATTGATACCTCTGATGTCCCCCTCTGTTGTCCCACCCCCTCCAATTCCCCTGAAAATATGTTGTCTTGTTCCTCAATCTTTTGGATCTTCAAAGGGGGGATAACCTAAAGGGTCATTGACATCACCTGGATCATCTTCTCTATCATTATGTACCTCATCTCCCCCATTCCCATAATAATAGTCATCAGTGTTCACTCCCTCTTCATTATTTCTTGACCTTGCTACTCTGGGTGGACCAACTTCCGTGTTGGAAAAATCAATATAGCTCCTTCATTTAGGATAATGTATATTATGTTCACATTCAGATAAATCTCTTTTCATTTTTCTCTTTTTTTATTAATAATTGTATTAATTCTGTCCTCAATTTGGTTTCTCAAGTCAAAATACTTCCTTTTCCCCCTTCCACAGTAAACAATAGGTCATTCAGTAGGTAATTGTTTACTCTATTAATTCTTTCATTCACACTTGCCATTGTCTTTTCATTTTGTTTTATAATGGCACGGAAAATATTAAAACCACAATTATCAAATATTTCAAGCAGTTCTTTATGGAAATCCAAACCTTCCTCTACATTGTTCGGATACCTATAAATTCTCAGCCCTTTCAGTACTATCTTTTTATCTAAACAGTCTTTAAGATATGCATTGTCCACATTCAATACATTAAATTTATCATTCAATTTAAGTAAATTATTAGCATAGGTGTCTGTATAAACATCCGCATTTAACCACACAGATTTATCAAATGTTATGTTCATATTAAGCCAAGTCTCTAAATTCACGGAGGTTTGTACTGCATTAATTGACAAACCATTATTAGGTTCACAATCACCTCTATTTCCTGACAAACCTTCTCTACTCCGCCCATCACCAGCACCACTCGTTGAAGCTGTTTCCCTTGTATTTAACAGCTCTGGTGTTTGTTTTGGATCAAAAGTTCCCAAATTCTGTGATGTAAATCCACCATTACCATTGCTGGTTACTGGAATTAATTATTGAGGGTGGGCTTTGTTATATAATGTTGAATTTGGAAGCTTGGCATTATTCTGATGAAGTTACAGATGAAAACGTATTGCGTGTTGGTGTTTCAGCGTTAAAGAGTTACCAAGTGTTTGCTCTGTCAAAATAAAATTCTGTTCAGATTAACGGCTATCCAGGTGCTTATTTTTGGTTTTAAGTACATAACTACTTTATGTGAAGTTGTTCAATCTCACCGTTCATTCTTTACTGATGGGTAGCGTCCCAAGCACATCAACCTCAGGTGGCTCACGGGAATATATTTCTCAGGACCGTGGATCCAAAGGAGGCCCTGTCAGCTTTGTAATCAGTGATAAAGGTATGAGGTTTTGTCCAAGTGGCTGCTGCGCAAATGTTGTCAATAGGAAGTCTGGCAGAAAAAGTAGAGGATGTAGAAACAGCTCTGGTTCAGTGAGCCTTAATTTTATGCTGTAAAGGCATGTTAGCAGCTGAATAAGCAAAGGTAATACAATCAGATAACCATTTAGAAAGAGTTGTTTTAGCAGCTGGTCTACCTTTCCTGGAGTCTGAAAATGAAACAAAAAGCTGGTCTGATTTCCCGAAATCTTTTGTTCTATCCAAATAAAATCTGAGCTGTCTGTGAATATCAAGTTTGTGCAGCATGTACTCTAAATTGTTCGAATGGTTGGGGAGAAGACTGGTAAATCAATAATTTGGTTGAGATTGGTTTCAGTGCAATGTTTGGGCAAGAATGAGGGGTTTGTTCTAATTGAGACTGTCAGCATGGAATATCAAATAAGGAGGCTTGATGGATAAAGCCTGAAGCTCTGACACTCTGCGGGCAGAAGTAATAGCTACTAAAAAGATGGTTTTCCATGACAAAAATTTGAGGTCACATGAGGAAGCTGGTTCAAATGGCGGAAGAATTATGCGTGAAAACATAAAATTTAGATTCCACAGAGAATAGGGAGATTTCACAGGTGGTCTAATATGAAAAGTCCTTTTGAGAAAGGCTTTGGATAACTTGTGTGACATAATATTCAATCCTTCGAATCCAAGATGAAAATTAGAAATAACAGCCGGTTCATAGGTTCATAGGTTCATACTAGGCTATCTGCCCAAGGGCATTTATAAGCCTAGCCCATAGTTATGTGGCTTTCGCCACCCCTTTAGTTTGAATAAAAACTATGCCTATCATTTTGCTGTGCCTCTGTCAAGCAGTGACACTGAAGTAATCCCTGGGGTATATCTGCAATCTCCCATCCATTGGTCAAGATTCCTCTTGAACAAGGCCAGAGAGGTGCTCTGCCTCACATGTACTGGGATTCTGTTCCACAGCATAGGGAGTCTCTGGGTGATGAATCTGTCCCTCCAGCACGTTCTATTTATAACCGTGTCAAGGTTTAAGTCTCCGCCCTTGTGGTTCTGAGGGATCTAGATTTTTTGAGGTGAAGCATATTCATCAAATCTGGGTTTGACATGGCCTTATATGTCAGGCACAGGTCACCTCTGAGCAAGCGGTATGAGACTGAATAGAGCTGGAGTTCTTTCAGTCGGGCAGCATAAGACATATTTTTGAGACCCTTTATCCTTTTGGTGAGGAACTTTTGGGGCCTTTCAAGCTGCAGCAGGTGTCTGGTCAGATACATTCGAGCGGGCATTGTACTCAATCATAGGTCTAATGAGTGATGAGTACAGGGGGACGATGACCTCCCTTGATCTAGATGTGAATCCCTTCATGATCAGGTGGGCGATATAGAAGGTTTTCCTAACTACTTTAGCAACATGAGTGTCAAACGAAAGGCTACTGTCAACCTGGGTCCCCAGATCACTGATGACTTTTTCTGTGCTCAGTGGATTGCCACCTATATGGTAGCTAGGGGTAACCTTGTTTTTCCCGAAGGGTATGACTATGCATTTTTTGGCGTTTAACTTCAGGTTAACCCGAATTGTTGCTGCTGCAGTTCCTTTGCTGAATATCATAGTCAAGAACTCTAAAATGGAGGCCATAGGGGCTTGGTAAGGATCAATACCGTTTTTAGCAGCCCATACAGAACATTTTTTTCCATTTGCTAAGATATAGCTTCCTCGTAGAAGTTTTATGAAAGAATAAGAGAATTTGCTTTGCCTCACTGGAAGGTTATGGAACCTGGCTATGATGGGAACTGGAGCAGCCAAGCTGTCAGCTTCAGGGACTGCAGAGAGGGATGAAGTTCCCCCAACAAGTGCATCAGAAGGTCTGGAACTGGGTCCAGAATCCAAGGGTCCTCCACAAGATGAAGTCGAAGGAAGGGGAACCAAATCTGACGAGGCCAATGAGGGGCTATGAAAATGATGGTCCTTCCCAGGGTTTTGCTTTCTGGAGAAACTTGGGTATCAACGGGATCGGTGGAAATGCATAGAGGACACCCGGAGGCCAATCGTGTATGAGTGTGTCCCTTGGGGGTTCTCCCGGAGGGGGAATCAGGGCAAAGTAACTTTTGCATTTCGTGTTCATGTGACTGGCGAAAAGGTCGCAGCAAGGCTGGCCCCTCCTGCAGAAAATCCTGTCCTCTATCTCTTTCTTGAGGGACCAGACGTGAGGCAACAAGATTGCCCTGCTCAGCTTGTCTGCTATCATGTTGGATTTCCCTGGAATGTGCATTGCCAATAGAAAGCACTGGGTGGAAAAAGCCCACCGCCATACTCTGACAGCCTCGCGACAAAGGGGGTAAGACCTGGTTCCTCCTTGTTTGCTCAAATAACAGACCACCGACATGTTATCTGTCTGAATCACAATTGTACCCAGAGGAAGAGAGTCCTGAAAGTACTGCTTTCATCTCCAGGTACATGGGCTTGGGCTGTCTTTCCCTGAAAATGCCCCCCCACCCCCCACCCTATCAGGGAAGCGTCCGTGGTCACTGTGGCCTCTGGAGGGGGTAGCACAAATGGGCGACCTATCGTGACATGAAGTGAGGTCAACCATCACTGAAGATCCTTTTGCAGGAATTTGTGATCATTATCACGTGAGACATGGGAAGCTCTTGGTAAGACCATTGAGTGAACAACAGCCATTGTAGTATTCGCATGTGCATACGAGCTAGTGGAATGGCTAAAATTGCTGCTGCCATCATGCCTAATAATTTCAGAACTTCTGATGCTGGTGCTTTATCTTTTGATATCAGAACGCTGACATGCTGACGAAGAAGAAAGACTCTTTTTATTGGAAGTGTGCGATGGCGACAAGGCAGATTTTTCTGAGTTGACTGTAATGCCCAGTTGACTGCAGAATGACAGAGTGGACTCCCAGGCCTGAATGAGTTGATGCCTGGTGGTGGCGGTAAGGAGCCAATCGTCTAGGTACAGAAACACCTGGAATCCTAGACGCCTCAGGTGAGCCATGACCACTGCCATGCATTTGGTGAACACTCTGGGGGCTGTAGTGAGACCAAAGGGCAGGGCTCTAAACTAGTAATGACTGGCTCCCAGCTGGAAGCAGAAATGATCCCTGGACAGCCTGGCTATTTTTATGTGGTAGTACGCATCCTTGAGATCCATCGAGTACATACAATTGTCTTTCCCTAAGAAGGGAAGTATAGACTGAAGCGTGACCATCCAGACCTTCTCTTTCTTTACATATTTGTTCAGTCTGCTGAGGTCCAATATGGGTCTCCAGTCCCCCGTCTTTTTTGGAACCAAAAAGAATCTTGAGTAAGTTCTGAATCCTGTCTGGTCTGCTGGGACTGGTTGGATGACTCTTTTTGTAAGCAATGTTTGGACCACTAATGTTGCTAGTTCCCTGTAACTGGGTGGATTGTCCGGGATTTTCCTTATGGGTAGAGGGGGTGTGGAGAACGGGATGAAGTATCCTCTGGAAATGATACTTTGTACCCAGCTGTCTTTTGTCATTTTGAACCAGGCATCTGGATACAAAGATAAGCGACCCCCGACTGCCTCCAGAGTAGGACAGTCGGGCCTCCTTTCAGGAGTGCTGGTAGGGCTTCCCAGAGAAGTGATCTCTGTTGCTCTGGTGTTGCGGACCCCCTCTGCCGCGAGGGCGGCGTCTTCCATTATTGCCCACTCCTCTACCTCTGGAGGGTGGTTTGCCACATGTGTCCTGAAAAGCTCCTTGGGCTTTTTGGAAACACATTTTCCCTCCCCTTTGACCCTTAGGGTAGGGGTGGAAAAATGGACCCCGACGGCAGACAGAGTCTTTCTGTCCTGTTCACACTTGGTTAAGGTTTCCTTCACTTTAGGCCCAACAACGGACAAGCCATCAAAGGGGGTATTCACAAAGGAAGACTTGAAGGTCTCCGTGAAGGAATAGCACATCCAGGGGTGTCTCCTAAGAGCAACTCCTGCACCCGCTGCCCTACCCGTTCCATCGGCTGCATATGAGATGAGGCGCATGGATGAATTTACTATAGAACTGAGGGTAGCAAGCCGGGCGGTAACTTTGTCGGAAGTTCCTACAGCTACTGTACCCTGAAGAGTATCTCCTAGCTCCTTAAGGAGATCTCTTTGTAACCTGGTAAAATGGGTTAAATAGTTGAGCGAACGAAGAGCAAAGGTCGCTGAACTAAACATGTGCTTCCTGTACCTATCCATGATCCTGGAGTCTCCTTTAGGAGGATGGATAGACAAGGAAGTCTCAGACATTTCCTTTTTGGTGGCTGCCACCACCACCATGGCATCAACTGGAACACCTTTTGTTAAAAATGACTTGTCAAGGGGGGCAGAAATGAACTTATTAGGCCTCCTAGGGACAGGTACCATAGTACCCGGAGACTCCCATGCCCTTCGAGAGACCAGCTGCATCAGCTCATCGAATGGCGGAGACACCCAAGAGGTGGAGGGCTGAGACCCGAAAGCCTTCAGGAAAACTAACTCATCCTCAGTAGTGTTTTTGGACTGCTAGTCACCCCTCTGCCTAAGGATTTCAAGTATCTCAGCAAATTAGATATCTTCAGAGGGGGACCGTGGGGTCCCTTCTGACTCATCTAAGTCAGTATCCGATGTTAGAGACTCCTGAGTTTTTCTCTTACACAACCTCTTCCTGGGAACCTCATCAGTGGGAGCTTCTGGTGAGGTCTTGGAAGAGCAAGGGCCACCCAATGGGGCTTCCTGAGGCTCTGGATCACTACGCTTGGTCAGGATGTGTGATGCAGAAGTAGACACAGGTGCTTTCGGGGAGAAGCAAGCCAGACCTGAGGTCGAGGATGTCTTAGGAGACATGACTCTCCTTCATGGCATCGAAAGCACCTCTGCTCCGATGTGAGGGAACTGACGGATCTGAAGACACCAGCGATACCCCCGGCACCGGGACAATGGGCTCCAAACCAGAGGTAGGAGCCGAGCTCATCTTAGCCGAAGCCCAGAGAGGTAGAGTCGGAACAGACAAGTCGGCCCAACTATCCTCCCCAGACCCGACCAGAGAGTGTCGGCTCCTAGAGTCCTCAATCGGCACTGAGGACATCAGAGTGCATGGAGCCGAAGATGCTGGAGCAGTGTCAGCTCCGAGGGTTCCACTATCAACAGGTCCGACTCCTCCGGCACTGAAGAACCAGCATGACTCAGAGGAGGAATAGATTGGGCTGGTGTAACGGTCTTCGGCTCCGAAGCCAACTGGGTCGAAGCTGATAAAATTTTTGCCAAGGTGGTGCTGATAACAGCTTCTGCACCACACGATCCACATCCAGATCTGAAAGGCTGATAGAAGACCGAGAAGAGCGCACCGAAGGTGGTACCGACTGCAGTAACAGACTCTTAGGAGCTTCGGACACCAGTTCCAAGACTGAAGACCGGCTCCGAAAAGTAAAGACTGTCTGCTCCGATGGCAGTGGAGCCAAAGTCGAAGATTTCTTAGATTTTTTTGAGTCCGAAGTCTCAGAAGACTTTGAGGACTTGCTGGATCCATCATGGTCGCTCAAAGCTTCTTGAAATGATGGTTTCAACAACCGTCTGTCAATCAGTTTACGTTTCCTTTCCTGCAGGACCCTTGAGGAAAAAGAATGGCAAATAGCACAGCTATCCTGCAAATGCAAGGCTCCTAAACAGTATACGCAATTTACATGGCTGTCTGTAACAGACATCTTTTGGCCACACTTGGGGCACTTCTTAAAAAGTACAGTTGTGTATACTTACCAAAATGTAGATGTTCGAGTGTATTCACTGTTGCAGTCATTACATTTGGGTTATCTGCTTGCAGGTAGCCCTCAGTCGGCCTGATTAACAAAGTCTTGGGTCCTGCGTTGGTTGCTGTCCCTTCTTCCATGATGTCAGGTCGTCAGGGGTATAAAACATGCAGCCGATGCCATTACATCAGTTTTTCTTGCCCCAGATGTCATGTGCCCCCCTAATGGGAAGCAATTAAATATAAAAGTACAAAGATATACCTCCAACAAAAAAGCAAATACACCAAAAAGGCTTTTAAGCATAGTAAAGGAAGGCACTTAGAAAATTTAAATCCATAGTAATGGATAACGTTTTTATGGAAAGGTCAATTGAACTGGGACAAGTTCCAAAAGGTCTGCGGATGTTCAAACTGCCTTTTGGGTTCTCTGAAGGCACAGAACTTTTTACTGAACTTACTCATCTGTTCGACAGAACAGGTATTGAACTTATGCATCTTATTATTCGTAATAACAATACTATATTATCTGTTCTAAACGATCAATTAACTAAACATGACAACAGTATTCGTAATGACCTTTTGTTTGAGTTCAACAAATTCAAGTTTGACAAAATATTAAAAGATAATGATAAGTTTATTTCGAATGGGTTAGAAGTTAAAAATCACAAACTTGTCAGAGACTCCAATGATTATAGGTATAAGAGGGTTTATTCTCATTTTAAGGAGTTCAAAAACATGAAACGTGCATTTAATATTGATGAACTAGAGAAAGTGGATGGTGTTGGTTGGAATGAGCGAAGTTTTAACAATGGTTCTAACACACCACACATTGATGTACATAATGAGGCTATTTATGACATTGGTGAGGATGTTTTTTTTAGAAGAACCAATTCTGAGGAGGTCGGAACGGTTAAGGGACAGATATGGGGGGCAAAACCAGAAGTCATATTATTTGAACAAAAATCGCAGGACCAGTTCATGGCACCGCTAGTAGATGAGATTTTTGACCACACACAGGTTGTTAACAATGATATACATGGTTGTTTAACAATAGATAGTGACGATGTTCAAAACAACCATGCCATTAACAATCATGATTATATACACATTTTTGATGAATTTTCTGGTTGTGATGATGTTGTTAGTGTGACACAGAACTATGTCAATGAGAGTGTATGTTCCATTATTGTTGATGGAGGTTTCTGTGTATACAATTTTACTGAGTTGATGGTTGATGTAAGCTATGTAAACCTATTTAAAAAGGGTTTTAAATTTGTTCCAAAGTTTAGATCTGACATTGGTAAAATTTTGATTAATTTAAAACTTTTCACAAGGAAATTGAATTTAAGGATGTTTTTTAAGAATAGGAACACACAGGTTGTTAATGAGTATTTAACACTAAAGAGGCAGAGTACATTTATACCCCCACAGAATCCTATTATCCATGTATTTGAGAGGTTATGTGACACTTAAATTAGGAGAATTGTTCAAAAAGAAAGAATTACAGCATATAACCTTACTATGGCTGAGAAATTTTGTTTAAAAGAACTTACAACAACAGACAAATATAGGGTTATGAAACCCGACAAGGGTGGGGGTGTAGTTGTAATGAACAAGGAGGACTACTTTAACAAAATTACAATTATGTTAAACGACAATAATACATATGAAAAGGTGTCAAGACATGAAATGAATAGAGCATACACCAAATTGGACTGGATCATGTATGAATACTTGATGGATGGAGTTATTACTAGGGAAGAATACAATTTTCTCAATGTGGAACATCCTATTACTCCATCCATCTTTGGTATTCCAAAAATACATAAAAGCATTCATGACCCACCATTTAGACCCATTGTTTCAGCCAGAGGATCCAAAACTGAGGCTATGGCTTCATTTATTGATTTTCACTGTAAGGATGTTTTACGTAATCTGGATCATATTGTTAAGGATTCATGGCACTGTCTGGACAAAATTAGAACTAGGCTTGGTGGAATAAACAAGGGTTTTTTTATGGTGACTATTGATATTGTGAGTCTTTTCACTGCTATACCACACAAGCAAGGTTTGGAGATGTTTGAAGCGAGCCTACGTAAGTTTGGTACACTTAGTAGTGATAAATGTAGATTCATTAAGGAACTAATGGAACTAGTTCTTGAAAATAATTTCATGTTCCTGAACGGCGAATATTTCAGACAAAAAACGGGTGTAGCAATGGGGGCACGGTGTGCCCCGATATATGCCAATATGGTGTTAGCATTTTGGGAGACACAAATGATTTTTTCCTCATGTTTCTGGGATGATGTGGTTTTATACTTGAGGGTTTTGGACAACATTCTGATTTTTTGGAAGGGTACTAAAGAAAGATTTACTGAGTTTGAATCATTTCTGAATACCACAACAACTTTCCTGAGTTTTACTAGTAAGATGGTTGACAATCATTGTGAATATCTTGATATTTTATTGTATAAAAACAATGACACGTTAGATACCAATATTCACAGGAAAAAAACACATTCCAATTCATATTTACATTTTGATAGTTGTCACCCTTACCATCAAAGGAAGAATTTGGTCAAAGGACAGATGGTAAGATTATCTAGAATTATCAGTGAAGATGTAGTTTTCCTTGATGAAATGAAAATTTTGTCCAGCATGTTTTCTGATAGAGGATATCCGAGTGAATTGATCAACAATATCAGTAACGAGATACGGATTAAAAGAAATCATGTTTACCAACCTATTATTAAATTTGGTCTTCCTAATAGTACTACTACAAACAGACCACCATTTGGTAATGACATTCTAATCATCCCTTATAACGATACATCCATGAAGATAGAAAATGCTGTAAGGGATTGTTGGTCTAGTGTATTCATGAACCAGGGTGAATACACTGATATTCTGGGTTTTTTGCCAAAAATTACATACAGTAAAGGCATGAATCTGAAAGAGCATTTTGAATCAACACAGGGTATGAATACATATGTTAGGTCTAAGATGGGTAAATGTGGGTTTTGTCATTTTTGTAGATTCATTAATGATGGTCCATATGTAGTAGTTCCTAACTATGGTAAAACCATCAGATGCCCGGGACATTGTAATTGCAAAACAAAAATGGTAATATACCTTGCTACCTGCTCTACATGTCCAGCATATTATGTTGGGAAAACTATTAGGATGCTAAAAGACCGAATAGGTGAACATGTTAGGGACATTAAAAATAAGAAGGATACCAGTGCATTGTATTTACACAGCACAAGATGCGATAATTTTAAAAGGTTTCTATTTTTTGTTATTGATAGAATACCTTTTAACAGCAATAAGGGTGGTGATGAAAAAACACTATTAGAGGTTAAGGAATGTTTGTGGCAGCTTAGATTTAATGCTAACACATACCCTGGTATTAATGACTGTATTTCCATTGCCAGTGTACTTAAATACAAATCGCTATTCTTATAGGCTTTGGAGTTATACAGTTCATCACATACATTTTTCATTCTACACCTTTTCAGGTTTTTATTAATTATACATTGTGTGTTTTATTTCATTTCATTTTATTTTTTTTCATTTTATTTATTTTGTGTAAATTATCAATTATTATATTAATTATTAATAAATTATTGAACTAACTAAGTATTTATATTCAGGTTGTATTTTTAAATGTATTCTAGAATGTAGTATTTTGTAGTTTTGAGTCAGTATTTTTAATCATGATTTTACATATTAGGTGTCTTAGCATCAAATAGAAGTGCTTAATTAATTAATTAACTAATTGAATAATTATTTATTGATGCTCCTATTTAAACTGAGAATTTTATGAGTGACATTGTACTCTGATGATGCCCACTGTTTGGGTGAAAGCGCTTAGTACTTGGTCGAATTTCTAGCAATAAACCTGAGTTCTACAAGTGTATTTGGTTGTCTTGTACGTTTTACAAGTCATTTACATTTTTCTTGGATTTACTTGTATAGCCAAAAGAAGTTAGGGGGCTGAAGGGAGGGTAACCAGGACTGCAACAGTGAATACACTCGAACATCTACATTTATGGTAAGTGTAACAACTGTACTATGTTCTTCGTGTTTTACTGTTGCAGTCATTACATTTGGGTAGATTCCCAAAGCTATGGTTGGGAGGAGGAATTTAGACAGCATTAGGGCCAGCTATAAGGCCCTGCAAGACTGCAGTGACAAAGCCAGCTCTGGATTTTATGGACTTTATTCTGTGGATTCTGAAAGAAGGTTGGCAAATGAATGGACTGATTAAGAGCCACACTGGATACCACCTTGGGCATGAAGGATGGATTGGTTCTGAGGGACACCCTGTCTGCATGAAAGATGATGAAAAGGCTCCACTGCCATAAGGGCCTGCAATTCAGATACCCTTCTAGCTGAAGTGATTGCTAAAAGGAAAGCTGTTTTCCAAGAAAGAAATTTTACATCTGCAGTCGCAGCTGTCTTGAAAGGAGGTAGACTGAGTTTCTCCAAGACAAAGTTAAGGTCCCAGGCTGGGGTTGGAGCTCTCCTGGGTGGTCTCAAATTTTTGGCCCCTTGGAGGAACTGCTTGAGCAGTGGATGAGAGAAGAGGGGAGGTTCTGTGTTATAATGAGCTGAAATGGCTGAGGCGTGGATATTAATGGAGGAAAAAGACAGGCCCTTGTGAAGCATTTCAGTTAAGTATTGTAAATTCTGAGGTAAACTGGGCACTGCTGTGCTCATCCCTTGAGATTGGTTCCAGGCACAGAATCTTTTCCATTTTTCAGCATAAGATTTTCTAGTACTAGGCCTCTTGCTTCTAAAATGACATCCATCACAGGTTTGCTGAGGGATGATAAAGGAGAGATTAAGTAATTAGCCAGGCTGCAAGGTTCAGTGTTAGAAGCTGAGGGTGCATAATCTGGTTCTCCTGCTGAGACAGCAGGGAAGGAGGAGTCTGAGGCAGGTGCCATGGAGATAACCATGACACACTGCACAGAAGGGGGTACCAGTGTTGGCGCGGCCAGTCTGGAGCAATCAAAATCATCCTTGGTTTGTCCTGTTTGATTTTTAGCAGTACTTTGGAGAGCAGAGGGGGGGAGGCATAGACTGATAGTTTTTTCCAGCTGAAGGACAGAGCATCCACTTTCCAGGCTTGTTTGTGGGGAGTCCTTGTGCAAAATTTGTCCAATTGGTAGTTCTGGGGAGAGGCAAACAGGTCTATACCTGGGCTCCCCCATTTGCCTGTCAACATCTTGAAAGTCCTTGGTTCCAGTTTCCACTCGTGTGGGTCCATGAGGTTTCTGCTTAGTCCGTCTGCCAGTGTATTTAATTTTCCTGGCAGGAATTGAGCTTGTAGGTGCACTTGGTAGCTCAAGGCTGTGTTCCACAATGCCATGGCTAGTCTGCAGAGGGGGTAAGAATGTGTACCCCCCTGCTTGTATATGTACCACATAACAGTGGTGTTATCCGTTTTTACCATTAGTTGTCCTGGAAGAATGTGGTCCTTGAAGGCTGTCAGAGCATTCCGTACAGCTAACATTTCTTTTTGATTGATATGCAGGTGTATTTGACTTGGGTTCCATTTGCCCTGAATGCACTTCCCTGCCAGGTGAGCCCCCCATGCATACTCTGATGCATCTTTTTTGGTGGCAGGCCTCTGCCCACCAAAGGAACTTTAGGCGTAGGAAAGGTATGATAGGAATCATTGCTTCTAGGTCCTGAGAATGTTGACACCATAGGCTTTTTAGATACCATGTGTAGTCCTGCATATGGAATTAGAAGAATGCAGGAGGCCATGAACCCCAAGGCCTGCAGTATTTGTCTTGCAGATAGCAGGGTTTTTGTGGCCACTTGTTTGAAGTAGGTTGTCAATGAATTTGTTTCTCTGGTGTGAGGTAAGGCATCTGGGAAGTTGTATTCAAGCTTGCTCCCAGGAATATAATTTGTTGACAGGGTACCATTTGCGATTTCTTTTCATTTATGGTGTACCCCAGACAAGTTAGAACCTTTTGTACAAAGGCCAGATGATTCAAAAGTATGTCCTGGCTTTCTGCCTGAATTAGACAATCGTCCAGGTATGGGTATATTTGAATATTTCTTTGCCTACAAAATGCAGTAAGTGGAGCTAGGCACTTTGTGAATACCCTGGGCGCAGTAGATAAGCCAAAGGGCAGTGCAGAGAACTGATAGTGCGTGTAGCCTGCTTTGAAGCGTAGGTATCTTCTGCAAGATTCCCTGATTGGGATGTGCAAGTATGCTTCTTTTAAATCTCGTGCTGACAACCAGGCATCTTTGCCTAGCATAGGAAGTAACTGAAGAGTCAGCATCTTGAATTTTGGAATATCCAAAAAGGCGTTTAGAGTAGACAGGTCCAGGATAGGACGCCATGAACTGTCTTTTCTGGGTACCAGGAAAAGTCTTGAGTAGAAACCTTGTCCCTTTTCCTCTTCTGGTACCAGTTGAATAGCCCATGTTTAAGAGAGAAAGTACTTGTTTTTGGGCCTCTGCCCACTGATTTGGGGGTAGGTCCGGCCACCCGCTTGGTGTTGGCAACGTGTGGAAGTGAAATCTGTATCCCTGGGATACTATATTTAAAACCCATTTGTCCTGGGTAATGAGTTCCCAATTCTTTGCATGAAGAGCAATCTTTCCCCCCAAAGGGGCAGTCAGTTGAGAAGTGCTTGGAAATTTTGCAAGGAAGTCATTGAGACAGTTTATCATAGGGAGGAGTCTTATTATTCCCAGATTTGGAAGTGGAGGCCCCCCCACTGCTTAGTTCTGTGTGTCCCCTGGGACTGAAACCTGGGATTTTTGATGTGTCTGGGTTTGGCTTGAGAAAACCTGGAAGGGGCTGGAAAGGACCAATTCTTAGAGGGCCAGTGCCTACTAAATCTAGGAGGCTGAACTTGTAAAAAATATTTAACAGTTTGCATAGATTTAGCTTTATCTTCCATCTTTTTAAAAACTTCCTCAGCCTTGTTGCCAAGCAGGCGGTCCTGATTTAAAGGAGCATACAACAATTTAGCTTTAACATGATCAGGCAAAGATTGCTCCTTAAGCCAAGCATGCCTTCTGAGCACTGACCCAGTAACAGCAGCCCTGCAAGAGGCCTCTAATGAATCAAAACCACATTGCAAAGTATGTTTTCCAACTTGTTCAGCAGAACGCATTAAATCCTGTAATTCTTTATTTTCCACACAGTAAGGAATCAACATAATTTTCTGTTTAAGCAGTCCAATAACATGTTGCTGATACTTTAACATATGAAACTGGCAGTTTAAAGCCCTAATGGCCAAGGATGCAGAAGTGTAAACCTTCTCACCCCATCTATCAAGCGCCCTGGAGTCTCTATTAGAAGGGGTAGGATTTTTAGCAGTAGAAGCCTTACTGCCCTTGGGCCCCTGTGAAATGGTCTCTGGATCTGCAATAGGATTTTTAAAAAGGAACTTGTGGGACTCAGGGACCCTGTAGTATTTGTCAGGTTTTCTGGGAGCAGGAGGCAGGGAATCAGGGGCCAAACTAGATTCTGAAAAAGCATCATCAACAATGTCTAGTACAGGAGGAATAGCTAAAGGCCTATGCCGAGGTAGGAGAAGGAAATCCCTAAGTCTCTTTTTTGAAACAGAAAAATCCTGTCTTTCCCAGTGGAAATGCTCACTTAAGAGTAGGTAAGGTTTCCCCAAAAGAAAAATCCCCAAGAGGGGAAGCAGAGGGAATGGAGTCCTCTGCATCCGAATCTTCATAAGTAGATAAGAGCAAATCCAGATCATCAAAAGAATCAGAAAAAACACAATCCTGATCAGAAGATTCATAATCAACTTCAGTCCTAGGCCTCTTAGAAGGGGGGAGGGTTGGCTACCCTTGATTAGAGTTATTAGATCTTCAGCCATTCTTATCTTTTGTTTTTTAGGCATAGAGGCCTAAGCATGTGGCCTGGGCATACGTTTTTTAGGCATGGATCGAGGTTTAGGCCTAAGTAAAGAAGGAGGCGTCGATTTAATATGCAAGTCCGTAGGCCTGAATACACCCTCAGAAGCCGGTGCCTGCACAGTGGCTCCGGACCCATCCAAGGTAGAGACATCCGCGGGTTCCATAGTTGAAGTATCTCGCGGCATACTGGACTCTGAATGGGCCTCAGTAGAGGCCTGCAAATCAGAAGTAGCGGGTATCAGGGGCTGCGAAAGTGCCTCACTGAGTACTGGTGAATTGGCGACTGGCTTAGGAGAAGCGTCGTCGGCAGTTTTGGACCTCGGTGGCCTGTCTCTGTCTTTATCTTTGTGCTTTTTCGGAATCCCAGTAGTCGGATGGCTAACTAATGACATTTCTGGATAATTAAACCGAGAACCGAAATATTTGGAGGCGAAAATATACCGACGATGGATAGTGCGCTGATTAAATAAAGCACAAAACCGACAGCAAGGTACATCGTGGTCAGAGCCTAGGCAAGGAATACAGTACGAATGAAAATCTTTGAGGTATTTGCTTTCCACAAGTAATGGAATTATTAACTTTTACTGACATCGGTAAGGAGCAAGAAAAATTTTCCCAACAGGGTACTTAGCTTTAGTTGAAGACTTCGGTTCTGAAACTCGAAAATGAAAATTTCAGGAGTCGGCCGACTGGCACTAGCGAACTGCTTCTGCTTTGGGCACTGCACGGCAAGAAAGACTGACGTAATGGTGTCGGCTGCATGTTTTATACCCCTGATGAACTGATGTCGTGGAAGAAGGGACAGCAACCGACGCAGGACCCAAGACTTTGTTAATGCAAGCAGATAACCCAAATGTAATGACTGCAACGGTGAAACACGAAGAACATCCAAACTTTGGATGTTTGTCTTGATCAGCCATAATAATCCAAGAAAAAATATTGTTACCACAGAAAAACTTAACAGTAATTATTCACACAAGGCTTAAAAGCAGGCTAAGTCACACACACACAAGAGTATACTAATACAAATGCAAACTGACAGAAAAAGTCTGTCTAAAGCACACAATAAGAAGTTCAAAGCAAACTATGCAATAAAAGAAGATAGCTGCTAATAGACAACAAGCCTCATCTATTCTATAACAAACTTCAACAGTAAACAAACTACTAAGCTTTTATCTAAAAAAATCTAAGGCTAAACACACACAGCAATAACTATGACAGAAAAACTTGTTACAAAAGTTCACTGAATAAAACACACTGTAATATATATATATAAAGAGAAGATATTAAACTAGGCCAAACCAAGAGGCCAACTGGAAAATTTTAAAACACACTAAAGGGAAGGGATTTAAGTAGGTAAATAACAACAAAAGCTTTAAGAGCTTTCTAAAACTCTACTAAACTACCTTAAACTATCTAACTACCAAATATTTTTTTTTAAATAATAATGAAAAAAGCAGTTGTACTGCCCCGAGATACAGCAGAACCTCCGATCTGTTGCAGCGGCAAACTAGATCTGAGATAATTCCAGGTGCATCATGGGATAGGGACTTGGCCTTGAGCTATTTGAAGAACTTGAGCTTTGCAATTGGCCATATCGGAGCCGAGGGATCGGCTCCAACCCCATCAGTAAAGAATGAACAGCGAGATTGAATAACTTCACATCTGATGTTACACTTTTCTCAAAATTAGAATGCCCAGATTGAGAAGAAACTTCAGAAGTACAATATGTCAGAATGAGAAGGAACTCTCTTGTTTTTTTCTTGCCTGAATATTGCAAAGGCAAGGGAAAAGTAGTAATAAGTTCCTTGGCAAATATCAGTAAGTCTGCCCTGTCCACAGAAACAGAAAGAGCAGACCGGTAGTTTTTCTCACTAAGTACACTCTCCCTAAACAAGAATTAACTCATAGGCACAACAGACCCCTATTTCATCCCAGTCCTTGTCAAGTAAAGAGCCTTTAAATGCCCCTTCCTCTGACATTGACAAAAGTGGCTTTCCACTGCCTATCAAGGGCACCCCTACAGCTGCAAAGAATGCGGCCAACCCCCAGTCTTTGATGGCTTGGACAGCTACACCAAGAGGACTGTGAGAAAAAGATGGATGGTCTGAGGAACACCAAGCAGCCAGAGCAGAGTCACTCATCAGTGGCTGTAGTAACAGCGGAGCTGGTCTGACAGTTAGCAAGTTTCTTTTTTTTTCATACAGAGGAAGGTAGAACTACAGAGACGCAAGGTTGCTCCATAAGTAAGCTGTGAAAGAAAGTTGAAAAGCAGGTAGCAGAACCTGGATGAGCCAGTGAAGTGACCAGTACAGAACAAGTGGTTTTGAGGTAAGCAAACCACTTACAGTCCCCTACAAGCACAATATCCTGTCTCAGACAAAAGTTTGAAATCTGAGTAACTTTTAGTCAAACATAAAAAGCTTCTTCACAAAAAGTTTACAAATGCATCAATATGACACTTCCCTTAGAAATGCAAAGACAGTCCATTTCCAAGCACCAACAAATACTTTTTACAGGAAAAACACTTTTTCTCATAAAGTATTAGAAATTCTAAGGTTTTCCCTAACAGGGACTTACCTGCCCAGCTCCTGAAGGATTGCCAACTGACAGTTAAACAAGGCCAGCCAAAATGCTCAGCTCAGCGGCAAAACATCTATGAAGCTTTTTGCACTCCAACTGCTTTTTATATGGAGCTCCACGTGAGCTCCTGGAAGTTGGAGAAAATGGAATGCCTAAAACCTTTTATAGGCTGGACAGTGCAGGGGGTAAAACCCATATAACTTATGCTACTGCAACAATGATCTAGGTACTGAATGTTTAGAGCTAGGGGGATTCGTTAAATATATTTTGGACTTGCTCATGGTTAGGGAACTGTGGAGCTATTAAAGGTGGTACTTGGAAGGGAGTTGACATTAAGCCCTGATTACACTTGCTGGGAATCTTGAGGAATGTATAGCCACCTTGTTCTAACATCCAGTTGCTAAACATAATTCTGCTCTTAGATATAAAAAGTAATCACAATAAATGAAAACCAGAGCGAATGCCTAGGATGGTGGAGTCAGGTAATGGAGCTACTGAAAGACTGAGTCCAAGAAAGCTGCATTAAGGAGAAAGGCATGGAT
Source organism: Protopterus annectens (assembly GCF_019279795.1). Taxonomy (NCBI): domain Eukaryota; kingdom Metazoa; phylum Chordata; order Ceratodontiformes; family Protopteridae; genus Protopterus; species Protopterus annectens. The sequence goes on from NC_056726.1 coordinate 1,852,210,446, forward strand.
GCCATCGTTCTGGTGCACAGATAAAAACAGTTGTGAAGAGTAATGAAGAAAGGTACAATGCATTTTGAAATTTAGGTATAGATGAGCCGCCCTCCAGGTTTCTGTTCATATTGTTGAGTGAGTATGTAGCTGTTATTGACGAACAGGACTGTGACTGTATGGTCTGCATACTTAAGAGTATTAATTGAACTTTACATTACAATGTCTGAGCTTCAGAGAGATTTAAAGTTTTGAAACAAACGGTAATTATTCAGTATGAGTAAAAGTGTATCTGTATCATCAGGGGAAAAGTCATGTATTTAATTCTAAAATTCCAATTTGCTGATGATTTGTTGGAAGGGGCTGGGTTTGCCTTTTGCTTTTGAATTGTTAATTATGTGTTAATTTTTTATTAAGCATTTTGAAGTATAAATAAATAAATAAATAAAAATGAATTAAATAAGTCTTACACATAGATCATCACTGAGGTGGAAGAGATAATTGAAACTACCATCTCAGAAAAAAATAGATATTTAGCAGTCAAAAGAAATGAAGAAGGCAGGCTGTCATCATGAGGGCAGAAGATGCTGGTAGACTCTGTTAGAAGCTTACAACAGTGTACAGACTTAGTGGTTTAGATCCTCCCTCACATCTTCAAGGTCCAGACATCAATTTTTATTTGCAACCACTGTGTGAAATTTTATATGTTCTTCCAAAGTCTATGCCTACAGTTTTGTCAGTCAGTGCAGAAAAAAAGAAGTGATGTTCTTACCATAATGTTCCATCTGTGTTGTCGATCTTCATTCATTCATGACGGATGGGTTTCGGTTCTGTCCTCAGAATCATCTCTGCCGATACAAGCTCAAGCCAGCCAGAAACTCTCGAGCTAAGGTTACCAATAGCGTCCCTCTCCTCATCTCCTCAGATCGAGTTTACCTGTAGGAATAAGAAAGTGGAGGCTTTGTCTGAGCAAATGCCCTATCATGCAACCAGAACCAAACCTGAACCTCCATGAGCCTTTGGAGGGGGGTAGGATGGTGTGATGTCATGAATGAATGAAAATCGACAACACAGATGGAACATTATGGTAAGAACATAACTTCTTTATCTGATGTTGTCAGTCTTCATTCATTCATGACGGATGGGACAGAGTCGCAAGCTACTTTATGTCCTGCGAGGCCCTAGGAAAGGATATTTCTGATCACCACTGAGCCAAAGGATGCTCTCCCCCTGGAGATCATGTCCAATTTGTAATGAGTGATAAAGGTATGAGGCGTAGCCCAAGTAGTTGCTGTGCAAATCTCATCCATAGAAGCTTGTGAATGAAAGGCTATGGAAGTGGCAATTGATCTTGTTGAATGCACCTTGACTTTAGTTGTTAAACACATTTTACTTTGTTGATAGACGAAAGAAATGCAGTCTCTCAACCATGTTGCCAAAGTGACTTTAGAAACTGATTTACCTAACTTGGTTCCCGAAAAGGGCAGGAAAAATTGGCCTGATTTCCAGAATGATTTAGTCCTGTCCAAGTAAAAATGCAATTGTCTATGTACATCCAATAAATGCAGACAATATTCTCCTTGTTAAACAAATCTGGGAAGAAAACTGGCAGGTCAATGGATTGAATAATATTGAAATCTGATGCAACTTTGAGTAGAAAGGATGGGTTAGTCCGAAGAGAAACTCCCTCTTTGTGAAAAACTATGTAAGGGCGTTTCACACACAAGGCCTGTAATTCTGATATTCTCCTGGCCAAAGTGATGGCTACTAGGAATAAAGTCTTCCAAGACAAAAATTTTATTTCGCAAGTGGCAGCTGGCTCAAAGGGTCTACGAGTCAAGTTTGTAGGACTAGTGTCAAATTCCAAGGTTCAATGGGCTCTTTAAAGGGTGGTTTTAAATGCTTGACTCCTTTTACGAAGGTTTTGCAGAGACGGTGAGATATTAAAGAGAAATTTTCGAAACCAGTATGGAAATCTGAGATAGCTGCTAAATGGACTCTAATAGTAGAAGCTGAGGCTCCTGAATGGAGTAAGGTTGATAGGTACTTCAGCACTGTATTAATCAGAACTGAAAAAGGGTCAAGTCCTTTTCCTTGAGACCACAACACAAATCTGTTCCACTTACTATAATAAATTTTCCTGGTGGATGGTTTATAGGAAGCTAGAAGTATTTTCTGTACAGGGAAAGACAGATTATTTGGCCTGGCAATTACTGGAAGTGGAGGTACCAACCTGTTAGCTTGAGACTCGATAGGTTTGGATGGACCAACCCTTGTGGATGTGACAGTAATCCTGGAGCTAGGTCCATAGTCCATGGGCAGTGAATTAGGTAAGGCTAAAGGAAGGGAAACCAAACTTGGTGGGGCCAATAGGGAGCAATGAGGATTACTTTGCTTCTCAACTGATACACTTTCTTTAGAAATAGTGGAATCAGAGGAAAGGGACGAAAGGCATAAATCAGTCCCAGGGGCCAATCGTGTACAAAAGCGTCCCTCGGGGACTCCCCCTGAGGGGGATTAGGGCAAAGGAGCTGCTGCATTTGTGGTTGATGGGAGATGCAAATAGATCGCAGCAAGGCTGACCCCAGTGATGAAAAATCTCCCACGCTACCTTGGGATTGAGGGACCACTCGTGAGGCAGGAGAATGCACCTGCTCAGTTTGTCCGCAATCACGTTGGAGTTCTTGGGAATGTGCATTGCTACCTACAAGCGGTTGGAGGCTATCACCCATTGCTATACCCTCATGGCTTCCTGACATAATGGGTAAAATCTGGTTCCCCCCGTTTGTTGATATACCAGACTACCAACATGTTGTCTGAATGGATACCAATTGTCCCCGATGGGAGGGCAGATTGCAATGCTTGCAAAACCAGAAGCACCACCCTCAGTTCTAGGACTCTGATATGCAAATTGGCCTCTAAGGGGGATCAAGTGCCCTGAACTGTCTTTCCCTGAAAATGCCCCCCACCCCATCAGGGATATGTCCCTGGTCACTACGGCCTTGGGCTGAGATGGTGAGAAGGGACGACTCCATAACTCCTTTTCCGACTTCATCCACCAATTCAGATCCTGCTTGCAACGGTTTGTTATGCGGATAGGGTGAGACACACGATTTGTTAATAGGGACCACTGTGACACTAGGAGCCACTGTAGTAGCCTCATATGGAGTCTGGCTAGGGGAACTATGGTGATTGTTGCTGCCATTGACCCTAGCAGCTGAATAACTACATAACCCGGGACTTTGCCCTGACAGAGTATCATCCTGAGCTGAGATCTTAGCTGCTGTAGTCTGTGATGAGGAAGAGCGACAAGACAGGACCTTGTGTCGAATGTTGCTCCTATGAGTTCTAGGCTTTGAGAAGGTTGTAGTTTCAACTTTCTTTTGTTTATTGAGATATCTAAGAGCCATGCCAGCTGTAGGGTGTAGTGCAAGGCAAGAAGTAGTTGATGCTTGGTGGGGGCGGTAAGGAGCCAATCGTCTAAATATGGAAACACCCAGAATCCTTGCAGTTTCAAGTGAGCTGTAACAACTGCCACACATTTGGTGAACACTCTAGGGGCTGTGGAGAAACCAAAGGGCAGCGCTCAGAATTGGTAATGATTGGCTCCCAGATGGAAGCAGAGATATCTTCTGGAGCGTTTGTCCATTTTTATATGCTAATATGCATCCTGGAGGTCTATCGAACACATCCAATAGTCTTTTTCCAGAAACGGAAGGATAGACTGAACCGTGACCATCCTGAATTTGGTTTGATGAACTTGTTTAGGATGCTGACATCTAAAATTGGCCTCCAGTCCCCTGTCTTTTTTGGCACTAAAAAGAACCTTGAGTAAAATCTGGATTCTATTTTGTCTGGTTGGACTATTTGGATGACTCTTTTTTGAGCAGCTTTTGAATTTCTTGCACTGCTGCATCCCTCTGACTGGGTGGAACATCAGGCATTCACCTTTGCAGCTGTGGGTAAAGCTCGAAGGGAATGTGGTAACTTCTGGTAATTATTGTCTGCACCCAGGAATCTGATGTTATATGTCAGGCTAAGTGGTGCAGAGGGAATCGTCCCCTGACTGCTTCCAGAGGTAAGCAATTGGGCCGCTCTTCAGGAGCGCTGGTAGGGCTGTCCAGAAAAGGAATCTCTGAAGCCCTGGTTACATGGGCCCCCTCTGCCATGGGGGGGGGGGTGTCTTCCTTGTGAGTTTCCTCCACTGCCTCGGGGGGGGGGGGGGGAGACTCTCCACGTGCGTCACAAAAAGGCCTTTGAGATTTTCTGAAACACATCTTTCCACTTCACTGATTCCTGTTGTAGGATTGTTGAGGAGTGGAAAAACACCCACAAAGACAGGGTCATGCTGTCCTTTTCACACCTGGCTAACGTCTCTAACTTTTGGACCAAAGAGAGAGTAAGCCTCAATGGGAGCACTGATGAAGGAAGACCTGAAGGGATCCGCAAAGTTGCACAAGCACATCCAGGCATGACGTCTCAAGACAACACCTGAACCCACTGCTCTGCCCATCCCTTCGGTTGTATGCGCAATAAAGCACATGGACGAATTAGATATTGACTCCAAGGTGGCAAGCTGTGAGGCAACTTTGTCGCTTACCTCATCAGAAACTGCTCCTGCTAGGGTCCCTGAAAGTTATGTGATCAGGTCCCTCTGAAGACGGGTAAAGTGTGCCAAATAATTCAACAACCATATGGCAAAGGTCGTTGAAGTGTAAACCCACTTCCCTAATCTGTCCAATGTCTGAGACTCTCTGTTTGGAGGATGGACAACAGGACTCTCTTCTGTGAGTTCTTTCTTTGTGGCCACTGCCACCACCACAGCATCTACTGTCAAGCCTTTGGATCAGTGGGGGTGATCATCTGGGGGGAGAGTATTTTGTATGGTCTCCGGTGGATTGGCTCAACGGTGTCATGGCCCTTCCACGCATGCTGCATGATGAGCTTGACCAACTCATCTGCAGGTGGGATCACCCAGGAAGTAGTGGGTCAGGCACGGAAAGCTTGCAAGAATACAGATTCCTCAAAGGAAGAGTTGGTGGACTTCCAGTCACCCCTTTGTTTCAATATCTCTAGTATGTCTCCAAATGAGACATCTTCAGGGGGCGACTGCGGGGACCCTTCCCCCCTCATCATAATCTGTATCTTCGGTGAGAGATTCCTCAGCTGAATTAAACTGCTTCCTCTTGCACGATCTCTTACGGGGTGGCTCATCAGGGGGGAGTGTCTGAAGAGGACTCTGAAGAGGGGGTACCCTGTGGTAGGGTATCTTGCTGCTTTGTGCCCATTGCCCCAGTGTAGTGGACTGTGTCAGCTGCGATCTGGAGGACCTATATGTATGATATTCCGGCGTCAAAGGAACCAACCGTGAGCCTACTGAGGCGAGTGCCCTCTCCATAACCTGGAAGGCAGGACCACCTGAAGAGGGATGGGAGCCCAGAACCAAGAAAGACAACCTCGGAACCGGGGGGGGGGGGGTCACACCCCACACTGATGAGCCCACCTGCAGGGAAGGAGCCACGAGAGGACTTGGAGCTGCCAAAGCAACCATAACCATAGATAGCGCCGTAGAAATAACTGGTGCTGTACTAGGGATCATGGTGCAGACAGACCAGTCCCTGTCCCGTGGGTGGGTCGGCTCCGACTGAACCGTGGTCCACAGGGTCGGTTCTGGAACCATGGTAAAATCCACCAATGGAACCGAAGAAGCTGGAACCAGGAGAGGTGTTGGCATTGAGGGCTCCAAGACCTGTTTGGTTGAAGGAGGAATATAGGTTGGAGTCTGTGAAGAAAAACCCTCGGCTCCGGGTGAGAGTAAGGTCCTGGATGGAGATGGGATGCCTCTGGCCGCTAAGAGCTGGCCCACAAGTCTCATTATATCAAGCTCCGAAAGGCTCCTGATGGAAGGAGTGGACATCCCCAATGGACATTCTGGCTGGTCAAGAAATGGACTAAGCTGCTGTGCAACAAAGGGGTCAATGGGCGGGGAGTATCAAATCCTAGCTAGCATCACGACCTTCGGCACTGAGTCTGAATGACCTGAAAGTTGTGACGGGGAGGGAGTGACCACTTTTATGGGAGGGACTACTGTTGGTGCCGAGAGGGTCTGTGGTACCGTGGAGGGGGTTTTAGGCTCCAGTGCCGAGATAGTTGTTGGTGTCAGTTTGGCAAGTTTAGTCTTAGGTTCAGTATGAACCTGGGTCTTAGAAGTTTTTGGTTCTTGTGGCTAAGGAGACACTGGAACCGGATGACTCCTTTTCTTACTCTCTTTCTTAGGAGGGACTGATACCTCTACCTCAGATAAAGCCTCTGAGAAAGGGGTTTTTAGCAGACCCTTTAAAATTAGTTTATTTTTATGCTCTGCTGAGGTGTGGGCACTGAAGAACTTACAGAGCTCGCACGGAGGTTGAATTTGCAAGTGCGGTACTTCTAAGTAGTATAAGCAGGAGTGATCCCCATCGGAATTTGGCATCTTCCTGCCACATTTGTCACACCGTTTAAAACCAGTGGTACCTTTTTTGTCAGCCATTGTCAACAAATACTAAGGAAAAACACTATGGTAATAGCAATGAGAAGAACAGTAAGAAATCCTGTCAAGACACACACAAAGTTTTTCTTTAATATTACCAACAATGGTAGTAAAGGTATACCCAAGAGGAAGGAAAAAATACCAACGATGGTATTAAGATTACCAAGAGGTAAGGGGAAGGGGGGACCTGTACCAGTAATGGTATGATGAAATATCAACAAAGTAACAAGGTAATTAGGAGAAGAAATTGAAATATCAACAAAGTAACAAGGTAATTAGGAGAAGAAATCACTCACACAGTAAACGGACTATATAACTATAAAGACGACAGAGATTTTAGAGAAAAAATGGAAGCGAAATATTAGAAAGATTGAAAAAATGTAACACTAAGTTTGAGAGCAGGCCTGATGCATTTTGAAACCCTAAGCGGCAAACAAGATCTAAGCTGATGAGGAGAGGGGCACTATAAGTAACCTTAGCTTGAGAGTTTCTAGCTGGTGCAAGCTTGTTATATCGGCCGAGTCGGTTCCCAGGACGGAACCAAAACCCATCCATCATGAATGAATGAATGAATGAACATTGACAACATAAGATTTAAGGTTATCAGCTGTTACAAGATGCTTCCTGTGGTCCACGGTTTGTTTCCACCCAGCCTTTACTTTCCTACTGTGTGACTCTGAACATGCTACATAACAAAACAGTGCTCTGTAGAAACTGAACTAGGTTCCTCAATGATCCTGAAGTACATGCCTAGTAACTACCTATACACCTATGGCAACAATGTCCTCAATGGTCACAGATAGTGTGGTTTCTGCTGATGAAATGTGGGTCAGTAGGAAAAGCCAAGTTAACATGGGCCAGAAGACAGCAATCAGAATGACTTTGCACAGAGAAGTTTGGATTTCTGGATGAATTCTTTTATCAGAGTAAACAGGAAAAACGTAAAAGAGTCCATCTGGAGACGTTTGAGGTATGGCATTCTTGTTCTAACTCTGTTGAGTAGAAATCAAGGAAAAGAACCTGGGACATTCTTTTTAAGAGAGGCAAACACATAACCAAATGGAGTTCTGACAAGGTGACACATCCTTTTTCTCACTCACAGTCCATTCCTGTGGTAACAGAAAACAGCTCCTGAAACTATCCACCAAGGAGATGACTTGCAGATTGCCACTAGAAAGCAGTGTGACTTGATAGCCCACTGCCATAGCCCCACTGCCTCTTGACAGAAGATATAAATTGTGTTCCTGTTTCTGCCAAGATATTACACAACAGCTGTGTCATCTGAATGACTTGAAGAGGACTCCCGCCAGTAGGGAATCCTGAATGACCAGCAAGGTGAACAGAAATCCCTTTTGCCAGAATATGTATTAAAAGATTCTCAAGGTGATCAGAACCTGTACATTCTACACACTGCCCCTACCCAAGCCTAAAATACTCATTCAAAACAGATATGTTAGAGGGTTATGGATGTTTGGACCACTGAAGAAAATCCGTCCACTTAAGAACTCTCATATGAAACCTATCATGATAAGTCATAAAATCAAAAGATGCCACAAGATCTAAAGCTCTGAAACAAGTCTCTGCTGGAATGGACTACTTTTGCTGAACAGCTACAATCTTGTCCTACAGCAGGAAGACCTGAAAAAGAAATGTTTAGCCTACATCCTCTGAAAGTGTCTAAACCTGTAACAAAGGAGGTGCTGAAGGTTCACTGTTACTTCAAGGAAACTAAATACCTTTAACAAGGACTCACTTACTTTCAAAATGGACAGCAAAGAGACAGTCATCTAGATATGGGAAAATCTTGGTTGCCTGCAGTCTCAAATGTACTTAAAATGACACACACTTCTTGGCTGTGAGTGCCTTCAGGGTAGAGGTGAGAACAAAGGAAAGAGTCCTGAACTGGTAATCAGTAGACCTGACAAAGAAGTACAGAAAAGTACAGTTGTGTACACTTACCATAAATGTAGATGTTCGAGTGCATTCACTGTTGCAGTTATTACATTTGGGTAATCTGCTGGCAGGTTGCCCTCAGTCGGCCTGAATTCCAAAGTCTTGGGTCCTGTGTTGGTTGCTGTCTTCCATGACGTCAGGTCGTCAGGGGTATCAAACATGCAGCCGACACCATTTTCTTTAGCTTTTCTTGCCCCCAAAAAGGTAGCAAAAAAAAAAATATATATAAGGAAAGATAAACTCCAGAATGACAGGGGGATGGCGGGAGGGTAACCTGGACTGCAACAGTGAATACACTCGAACATCTACATTTATGGTAAGTGTACACAACTGTACTATGTTCTTCGTGTTTCACGGTTGCAGTCATTACATTTGGGTAGAATCCCAAAGCTATGGTTGGGAGGCTGGAGCTAAACAGCATTAGGAGCGGCTATAAGGCCCTGCAGAACTGCAGTGGCAAAGCCTGCCCTGGATTTAGAGTACAGAGGCAAGTGATAATGCTTTGTAAAGGTGTGAACAGAACTCCAAGTAGCAGCCTCTATAATGTCTTTGGTTGGTACTCCCCTTAGAAAGGCTGCTGAAGTAGCTGCAGCTCTGGTGGAATGAGACCTAATGCCCTTGGGCACAGGTTTACCATGGTGTAAGTAGCAGAAACGGATGCAGTGGCTTATCCACTTTGAAATTGTCTGCTTTGAAATAGCCTTGCCTTCTGATCCTGCAGCATATGTCACTAGTAATTGCTCAGTTTTTCTAAGAGCTTTAGTCCTGCTTAAGTAGAATTTTAGCTGTCTGTGTACGTCCAAGGAATGCGGAATTCTCTCCCCCTTGTTCTGCGGATTTGGATAAAAGGTTGGCAGATGAATTGCTTGGTTAAGAGCCACACTGGAAACCACCTTAGGCATAAAGGTAGGATTTGTCCTCAGAAATACCCTGCCTGGGTAAAATATGATAAAAGGCTCTAAAGCCATGAGGGCCTGTAGCTCTGAAACTCTTCTTGCTGAAGTAATTGCTAGTAGCAGAGCTGTTTTCCATAAGAACTTTATATCAGTGGTAGCAGCTGGTTCAAATGGAGGCAGGGTGAGCTTTTCCAACACATAGTTGAGGTTCCATGCAGGTAATGATGATCTTCTAGGAGGCCTTAAATTTTTGGCTCCTCTAAGATACTGCTTTAGTAAAGGATGAGAAAAGATTGGTGGCTCTGTAGTGTAATGAGCCAAAATGGCAGAGACATGGATTTTAATTGATGAGAAAGATAGGCCTTTGTCAAGCATCTCAGTTAAGTATTGCAATATCTGAGGAATATTTGGTTCTGCTGTATCAGTTCCTTGTGCTGGATTCCTAGCACAGAATCTCTTCCATTTGTCAGCATAAGATTTTCTAGTACTAGGCCTTCTGGCTTCCAAAATGACATCCATCACAGCTTTACTGAGAGGTGTTTGTATGACTACATGATCAGCCATGCTGCCAGGTTCAGAGTCTGTAGTTGATTGTGCAGGATCTGATTGTTTTGCTGGGACAGTAGTTGTGGTCTTCGAGGCAAGGTCCAAGCTGGGTATTGAGACAAGTTCCTTAGGATTGGGTACCAGTATTGGCGGGGCCAGTCCGGGGCAATTAGTATCATCTTTGGTTTCTCGTCTGACTTTTAGGAGGACCTTGGGGAGAAGAGGCAGAGGAGGAAAGGCGTAAACTGATAGGACTGGGCGTCCACTTTCCATGCTTGTCTGTGATAAGTCCTTGTGCAGAATCTTTTCAATTGATAATTTTGAGAGGATGCAAATAGATCTATGTTTGGGCTCCCCCATTTCTCTGTTATCATGCTGAAGACGTGTGGATTTAGTTTCCACTTGTAAGGATCCATAAGGTTTCTGCTTAAATCGTCTGCCAGAGTGTTTTGTTTTCCTGGCAGGAATTGAGCTTGAAGATGTATTTGGTAGATCAAAACTGTGTCCCACAGTGCCATGGTCAATCTGCAAAGGGGGTATGAGTGTGTGCCCCCTTGCTTGTTTATATACCACATGACTGTGGTGTTGTCTGTCTTTATCAGTAGCTGTTCTGGATGGAGTAAGTAAATCCCGCAGGTACTAAACTCGTGAACAAAAGAAAAAGAAGCTCGGACCAAAACACGGCAGCCAGAAAATAATGTCCTGAACGTAAACAGTTTATTTTGTAAAAACACAATACGTTTTCGTTACAACCACTCAAGTAACCTCTTCAGAGGAATATGACAAAAGTACAATAAGGCACCAAATTTATGCAGTACTGCGTCTTAATTTTAATATTTAATGACAGTTTGGTGACTCTTAATCATGTGTTTACTATTTTTATGCTGATTGATAGAGTTGTGACTTAATTCCAGCTTTTAATTTTCAACTAAGCGTTTACTGACGCAATTACGCCAGTGTTAGTTTAAATTTGGCGCCTTATTGTACTTCTGTCATATTCCTCTGAAGAAGTTACTTGAGTGGTTGTAACGAAAATGTATTGTGTTTTTACAAAATAAACCGTTTACATTCAGGACATTATTTTCTGGCTGCCGTGTTTTGGTCCGAGCTTCTTTTTCTGGATGGAGTAAGTCCTTGAAGGCTGTTAGGGCATTTTGAACAGCTAGCATCTCTTTCTGGTGGATATGCAGATGCATTTGTTTTGGTGACCATATGCCCTGAATGCATCTTCCTGCCATGTGGGCCCCCCAGGCATAATCTGATGCGTCTGTTGTTATGGTTTGGCTGGCAGGGGGTAGAGTGAATGGCCATCCCATGTTTTGGTGACATGCCTTTGCTCACCATAGAAACTCCTGTTGCAGGCAGGGAATGAGAGGAATCATTGTTTTCAGACTGTGAGAATGTAGACTCCATAAACTTTTTAGGTACCACTGAAGTTTCCTCATATGCAGTCTTGCATATAGAATCAGTAGGATGCAGGATGCCATGAAGCCCAGAGTCTCCAGAATTTGTCTTGCAGAAGACTGGGTTTTTGTTGTCATCAGTTTGAAGTAAGTAGTCAGTTGCCTTTGCTTGTCTGGTGTGAGGTAAGCCATCTGGGCAGTTGTATTCAAGCTTGCACCCAGGAATGTTATCTTTTGAGAGGGTACCAGTTGTGATTTCTTTTCGTTTATTGTGTACCCTATGCATGTTAGAAGCCTTTTCACAAACGTCAGGTGTCGAAGAAGAGTGTCCTTGTTCTCTGCTTGAATGAGACAGTCGTCCAAGTAAGGATATATTTGTATACTTCTTTGTCTGCAAAATGCAATTACTGGTGCCAGGCACTTTGTAAAAGACCCTGGGCGCAGTAGATAAGCCAGAGGGCAGTGCAGAGAATTGGTAATGCATAAAGCCAGCCTTGAATCTGAGGTATCTTCTGCACGATTGTCTTATATGGACATGCAGGTATGCCTCTTTTAGGTCTAAAGTCACCAGCCAAGCATTCTTGCCCAGCATGGGCAGAAGCTGCTGCAAAGTCAGCATTTTGAATTTTGGAATGTCCAGGTATGTGTTCAAAATCGACAAATCCAGTATTGGCCGCCAGGCCTTGTCCTTTCCGGGTACCAAGAACAGTCTTGAGTAAAAACCTTGTCCTTTTTCCTGTTCTGGTACTGTCTGAATGGCCCCCATATCCATGAGGGACGTAACCTGTTTCTGTGCCTCTGCCCATTGATTTTTTGGCAGAGTGTGGAAATGGAATCTGTATCCCTGTGATACGATGTTTAGTACCCACTTGTCCTGGGTTATTAACTGCCAATTTTGAGCAAAAAGTGCTAATTTTCTATGGGTGCTGCCAAAAGGTAAGTGCATGGTGTAGGCAGAGGGAAGTAATTGGGATTGCTTTCTGTAGGTCTGCGCTTTATCTCCTCCAGATTTGAAGGTGGAAGCACCCCATTGCTTTGACCTGTATGAATCTTGCTCCTGGTATCTGGAACCCTTAGGTCATCTGGATTTGCCCCTTTGAGCTCTGTCTGACACAGGAAAGGACCAATTTTATGTAGGCCAGTGTCTACTGAATCTTGGTGGCTGCACTTGTAAGAAGTCTTTAACAGTTTGCATAGACTTAGCTTTGTCTTCCATTTTCTTTAAAACCTCTTCTGCCTTAATACCAAACAGAGAATCATGCTGTAAAGGTGCATCTAGCAATTTAGCTTTAACATGATCAGGCAAGTTTTGTTCCTTTAACCAGGTATGCCTCCTAATCACAGATCCAGTAACTGCGGCCCTGCAGGAGGCCTCCAAGGAATCAAAACCACATTGCAAAGTATGCTTTCCAACTTGTTCAGCTGCATGCAACAATTCCTGCAATTCTTTATTTTCTGCACATTCTGAAATCAACATCATTTTCTGTTTCAGCAATCCCATAACATGTTGTTGGTACTTAAGCATATTAAATTGACAGTTTAAGGCCCCGATTGCCAAGGCTGCAGATGAATAAACCTTTTTTCCCCCCATCTGTCCAGTGCCCTTGAATTTCTGTCAGAGGGGGTAGGATTTTTTGCTGTTGAGGCCTTAACTCCCTTTGGACCCTGTGAAATAGTTTCAGGATCAGCAGCAGGGTTTCTAAATAAAAATGTATGAGAGTCAGGGACCCTGTAATATCGGTCAGGCTTACTGGGAGCCGGAGGTAAGGAGTCACGGGTCAAGCTTGACTCTGAAAACACATCATCCACAATGTCTAAAACAGAGGGAATGGCTAAAGGCCTGTGCTGAGGGAGAAGAAGGAAATCCCTGAGCCTCTTTTTTGATTCTGAGAAGTCTTCACTCTCCCAGTAAAAATGCTCCCTCAAAGTATGCAAGGTTTCTCCAAATGAATAATCCTCAGGAGGAGATGCAGATGGAATGGACTCCTCAGCATCAGAATCCTCATAGGGAGGTATAGATAAATTCCTGATCAGAAGAGGAATTAGAAGAAATAGAAACCTGATCTGAAGATTCATAATCAGTGTTTTGCCCAGGCCTCTTATCAGGAGGGGGATGGGTACCCCTGATCAAGTTATTAAGGTCTTCAGCCATTTTGATCATTTGTTTTTTAGGCATAGAGGCCTGTGCACGTGGCTCATGCGTCAGTTTTTTAGTTTTAGAAGTTGCTTTTGTCTTTGGTTTTGCAGCTGTCGTTGGTTTGATATACAAATGTTGAGGTCTGATTACACCCTCAGAAGCCGATGCTTGCTCAGTGGCTCCGGACCCATCCGAGGGAGATACATCCGTTGGCCCAATACCTTGAGTATCTTGCGGCATGCCGGACTCCACATGGGTGTCGGTACAGGCCTGCGACTTGAAGGTAGCAGGTATCAGGGGCTGCGAAAGCACCTCACTGAGTACTGGCGAACCAGCGACTGGCTTAGGAGAAGCTTCATCGTCGGTTTTGGATCTCAGTTGCCTTTCTCTCTCCTTTTCTTTGCGTTTTTTATGTACTCCGGCAGTCGGATTGCTATCCAATGACATTTCTGGGTAGTTAAATCTGTTTCCAAAATACTTTGATGCAAAAATATACCTACGCTTAATAGTGCATTGGTTAAATCTAGCACAAAACCGACAGCCAGGCACGTTGTGATCAGGGCCTAGGCAAGGAATACAGTATAAATGGAAATCTTTATGAGGTATTTGCTTCCCACAACTAATACAATTATTAACTTTTTCTGACATCGGTAAAAAGCAAGAAAAAAGTTTCCCCAATGGGGTACTTAGCTTTAGTGAAGACTTTGGTTCTGAAACTCAAACTCGAATATTTCAGTAGTCGGCCGACCGGCACTTGCAAAATGCTTCTGCTTCGGGCACCGCACAGCAAGAAAGACTAAAGAAAATGGCGTCGGCTGCATGTTTTATACCCCTGACGACCTGACGTCATGGAAGAGGAGACAGCAACCAACGCAGGACCCAAGACTTTGGAATTCAGGCCGACTGAGGGCAACCTGCCAGCAGATTACCCAAATGTAATGACTGCAACAGGGAAACACGAAGAACATCCTCCTTGACTACCTGGTGAACAGGATGTGGAGGCAAACATTTTGAAGGTCTGAATAGCTTATATAACTTTGTCTTCTGACAGACAAGGAAGGATATATTACACTGTGACCAGTCAAATGAATAACTTAATGAAATAATTAATGTGTTGATGCTTTTAGGCCTTGGGTCATTTTTTTAGCTACCAAATAGAACCTGGAATAATCCTAACCCTTTCTTGGTCATGTGGGACTTCTTCAATGCCTCTTTTTATAAGAAGGCTAAAGCCCCATCTCCTTGTTGCTTGTTTCTAATAGGATGAAAAATATGTCACAGGCTTTTTAGAAGGAAAGAGAAAATGTATAACATAATCCTTGAATGTTATTTCCATTATCCACCAGTCCACCCAAATCTTTCCCAGGCTTTCAGGTGGAGGAAGAATGACTTCAAGTCTTTTCAGACTGTGAAATCAATGACAGGTCCAGGGAAATGGGAATCTAAAAAATGTGGCCTTCGCATCATTGGCAAAGTCCATGAGGTGCACACATGGGTGCAAGTGTAAGATAATACTGGATCCTGCTACTCTAGCTGGTTCCATTATGATACATCAATTTATGCCAGGACAAAGTTATAGCCACTTGACTGCAAATGTCTGAAGCTTCATCCAGATAAAAAATACAATAAAATCATTGTCTGCAATGGTGCAAGCCTTCTGCATCCTCCATGTGGGAAACTTTGCTCCTCAACTTCTTACTTATATATACTAATTCCGTGGTCATAGAACTGTTGTAAAAAGTAAAAAAAAAAAAATGCAGTAAACTGTGATTTGATGATACAGCTGTAATGGAAACAGCACTGGAAATTACTTTCTATGAGAAACAGACATCAGTGAATTGCAACTCATCCATTTATGATCAGTCCTTGCAACCTCATCCACATTATGCTCCAACCAAATGTAAGGAATATTCTCTAGCTACAACTTCTGCTGCAGTTTAAATGATGTATACCATAAAGTCGAAAATGTCTGAAGAGGTAGTGGTCTGAGTCTTTAACTGTTCTTCTTCAGCAGCCTGTGTAGTAGCTGCTCTACAACAAGGTGCATTTCACCAGACAGATCCCTTTAAAATATACTATGTGCATAAAGTGATTCAGTGCCTTCGAGGTCAGTGTAACAGATGCAAATGTGCTTCTCAAATCTGCCCATCACCAAGGACTCCTGGTTTGATAGATGAACAGCAGGGCTCTGAAGAGATGATGCCTTTAGTAGGCTGTTGCTGAGACTGTGGAATCTAGCTTGGAAGAGTCTGCCTACAAATTTCCTTGGAGGATAGAATACTTCATTTGCTTCCTTTGGTACAGAGGCAAGGATGTCTAGAGTCTCCCGTGCAGTTCTGATAACATCCTTTTTAAGACATCCACCAAGGTCGGAGCCGCCCAGGGTGACTGTGATGTGAAATGACAGACCTGCGACAGCCTTGGAGAGAATGAATTATGTCAAAATACCAACTCCTTTTCTGCTACATCAGCTGTAAATGCTCTCCAAATCTGAAGTCTTCTAAAGGTGAATAAGAATAAACTCCTTCTTACTTGTCAACTACACTGTTGGAGCATGTAAAGACTATTTTAAATTAATGGTTTTACATAAGAGCCTTCCTGGGTTGTTTTAGAAGGAGGCTCATAATCAGAAGATTCTAAAATTCTTTCAGCAGAGGACACTGGGACAGTGGGCCTACTACAAATGTCTGGTAAGGCAGCAGATAACCTCTGGACTTGCCATAGTAGAGTTTTATATACAAAAATAACTTTAATGAATTTACACATCCATAATGGAGGGCTTCAGGATTTACAATAAATGTTGATGTCTGTGGAATAGGCACCACAGCAGCCGACATCTGTGTTACTGCACGGCCCAGGGCCCAAAATGAATAAGTCAAAGGGGAGAAGCTTAAGATCTTCTTTGAATTTTTAATACTCATTTCGGCCAGCTTTCCCTAAACTATGCCATGCACAACTGAAGAATAACGGGATCCGGTTGTTCCTGGTTTGGAATCAACAGAAGGAAACTAAGCAGTACAAATCTCTAACTGGTACAATGCACAGCTATTACCATAGACATTTTGACAGATTTCAGAATACCTCAAAAAGCTTTTTTAAAAATAATCAGTGCACTCAAAGGTTCTCAAAGGGTTTTGTCTTCAGATTCTACCAGTTACTTGATGTAGAACATAAGGAGGAAAAACATTTCAGAAGGTATGGATATAAGCTTCTTTTTAAGAATGATAACATCTAAAGAACCCAGTTCATGAGATAAACCAGAATGTTGGTCTAATTTATTTGCAACGGAGATGCCCACAGGTTTACTGCATTTCTTTAGTACAGTGCTTGGATAGTGAAAATGCACGAAGATAATAACAATGTATTGCTTATCCTGATTAAACACTAAACAAACAGGGCAGTTGAAAATATAGTGCATTTCCATGAAAATGTAGTGCATTTCCACAAGACAGTGTGAACTGCAAGTATGCCTGCTAGTGGGCAAATTATCCTGCCATAAGGACACTTTCTAAACATGGGAGTCAAACATCATGATACAGACAGCCTAAGCACAATAGTGCAAACTGGAAAAATATGCTTTCTGACAAGAAAGTTATTCAACTTTTGTTCTCACAACTAAAGTAAATTAAATAACAGAATTAAAACTACTATACTCACATCCAGTCCATAGACTTTTCTTTCAAAAATCAACAATAAAGTATCAAGGTAGCCTGGGGTTACCGCCCTCTGATGTTTGGAGCATGAAATGGGTGATACATTTTGAAAAAGGGAGAGTTCCAGACAGCCTGGAAAATGGTTATCTCATGAGCAGACTAGAGGCTTACAGTCTAATCAGGTATTATACAAACTGTAGCCTAAGGCCTTCCAGCTGCCTGAAGATACGGCAATATATGTCCAGTATGATGTGTAACTGTGTGTGTGTGCATGTGTGTGTATATATATATATATATATATATATATATATATATATATATATATATATATATATATATACACACACACACATAAATATATATATATATATATATATATATATATATATATATATATATATATATATATATATATATATATATATATAAAAATCACACATACATATACACACATACACATATATTACATATATATATGCACACACCCCTGTTAAAATGCCAGGTTTTTGTGATATAAAAAATGAGTTCACAATAAATCATTTCAAAACTTTTCCCACCTTTAATGTGACCTATAACCTGTACAATTCAATTGAAAAACAGACAAATCTTTTAGGGGGAAAAATATAAAAAATAAAAAAACGTACAATAAGCTGGTTGCATAAGTAGACACACCCTTAAACTAATTCTTTGTTGAACCACCTTTTGATTTAATTACAGCATTCAGTCTTCTTGGGTACACACCTGCCATCAATTAGAGAGACTCTGATTAATCCCAAATAAAGTTCAGCTGTCTTAGTAGGATTTTCCAGACATTTACTCAGTTGCCTGCTACAGCAAAAGCCATGATTTGCAGAGAGCTTATAAAGCATCAAAGGGATCTCATAGTTGAAAGGTATCAGTCAGGAGAAGGGTACAAAAAAAAATCTCCAGCATTGGATATACCATGAAACACAGTGAAGACAGTCATCAAAAAGTGGAGAAAATATGGGACAACAGTGACGTTGCAAAGAACTGGACGTCCCTCCAAAATTGATGAAAACACAAGATGAAAACTGGTCAGGGAGGCTGCCAAGAGACCTGCAGCAACACTGAAGGAGCTGCAGGAATTTCTGGCAAGTGCTGGTTGCATACTATATGAGACAACAATCTCCTGAATTCTCCATATGTCTGGACTATGGGGTATGGTTGCAAGACAGAAGCCTTTTCTTACACAGAAAAACAACCAGGCCTGGTTAAAATTTGCAAAAAAAGAAGTTATGTACTCACCATAATGTTCTATCTGAGTAGTTCTACTTCATTGTCTTCAACTTGTGGGATACCGGATCCGTATTGGATCCAAGCCAGCAATCTCACTAGCATCTGCTCTGAGCTCCAAACTCCTCCCCTTATCCATAACACCCCTCCCACTACCTTCCAACCCCCAGACTGAGTTTGCTGATCCTTCTACTGATAACCCAACCTGAAAAAATACTTTATGACCTAGCAACTGCAGCCCGCGGGCTGTTCACATGACAAGGTCAGGGGGAAGGAGGGAGGGACGGTTGAAGACAAATGAAGTAGAACTACTCAGATGGAATGTTATGGTGAGTACATAACTTATTTATCTGAAGTAGTTTACTTCATTTGGTCTTCAACCTGTGGGACAGAGTCCCCAGCTACTAAACTCCTGGGTGGCCCTCATGGAAGGATATTCCAGAGCACCATGGAACCAAAGGATGCTCTCCTTTTAGAAGTCACATCCAATTTGTAGTGAGAAATAAAGGTATGAGATGAGGACCAAGTAGCTGCAGAACAAACATCATCCAATGAGACTTTAGACCAAAAGGATGCAGAAGTAGCCATGGACCTAGTGGAATGAGCTTTTACTTGACCCGGAGGAGACATGCTTCTGTTCTTATAGATGTGAAGGATGCATGAGGAAATCCACCTAGCAATAGTGACCTTGGATATAGGTTTTCCCAAAAAGGGTTTACAGAAGGACATAAACAGTTGATCAGATCTACTGAAGTTTTTGGTCCTGTGTAAATAAAATCTTAACTGTCTAGGAACATCCAACAAATGGAGTTTGTATTCCATTTTGTTAGCAAAATTAGGAAATAAAACCGGTAAATTGATGGTTTGATTGATATTAACTTGTGATGCCACCTTAGGAAAAAAGGACGGACTGGTCCGAAGGGAAACCCTATCTTTATGGAAAATCAAATATGGAACTTTGATGGACAAGGCTTGCAATTCTGAAACCCTCTTAGCAGAAGTGACAGCCACCAGGAATGGTTCAAAAGGTGGAGTGACCAAAGCTTGAAGAACCATAGTAAGGTCCCATAGGGAAACAGGATCCTTGACCGGGGGGAGGGGAGTAAAAGTCCCTTTGATAAAGGCTTTACACAGTCTGGAAGAGGCTAGCGAGGCCGAACTCTCACCAACATGAAAATGAGAAATGGCAGCCAATTGAACTCTGATAGTAGAAGAACTTAGCTCCCTCTTGAAAAATATTGGCTAGGAAATCAAGAATGTCAGAAATAGAGGCCGTGAAGGGGTCTAAACTCCTTTGAGAAGCCCAAAGGGAAAAATGTTTCCATTTGCTGTAGTAAACTTTCCGGGTTTAAGACTTACGAGCAGCCACCAGAAAAGACCTAACTGAAGGGGATAATCCAGGAGTCCTAGCAATCATGGGAAATGAAGCAGCCAAGCTGTGAGCCTCAAACTGTTCAGGTTCAGATGAGGAACCCCCAATGGGTGTGAAATCAGATCCCAAATGGGATCCAAGATCCAGGGCAGAGCCAGAAGGTGAGACCAAAGGAAGGGAAACCATACCTGGTGAGGCCAAAATGGGGCAATGAGGATCACTTTGCTCCCCAATCAATGAGCTTTCTGTAGAAACCTCGGAATAAGAGGTACTGGAGGGTAGGAATAAGAGGTACTTGAGGGTAAGCATACAGAAGACCAGGTGGCCAAGCATGGACTACAGTATCTCTGGGGAACTCCCCCGGCAGGGGGTTCAGAGTGAAAAACTCGCTGCACTGTGTTGGAAGGAGATGCGAAGAGATTGCAGCAAGGCTGACTCCACTTCAGCAATATTTCCTAAGCTACTGATCGACTCAGAGACCACTCGTAAGGCATCAAAATAGTCCAGCTTAACCTGTCCACTAGAATGTTGGACCATCCTGGAATATGCGTTGCTATGAGAAAACGACCGGTGGAGATCGGTCATTCCCACACTCTCATTGGCTCGCGACAAAGGTGGTAAGATCTGGTCCCTCCCTGTTTGTTGATATACCAGACCACTGACATGTTGTCTGACTGAATTGCAATGGTTCCCAGAGAAAGAAAGGCATGAAGGGCCTGCAACGCCAAAAGGACCACCCTCATCTTTAGAATGTTTATATGTAAGTTGGTCTATACAGGGGACCACAGGCCTTGGAATGTCCTGCCCGAACAATGCCCCCCTTCCCGAGTTGGGAGGTGTCTGTGGTCACTGTGGCTTGGACGGGGGCTGAAACAAAGGGTTGTCCCTCCAAGATCTCGGGAGAGCACACCTATCAGAGAAGGGATGACCGACAGACTCAACTGAGTTGTATTGGATATGATAATGGAAGTTCCAACAGGGACCATTGTACAGCTAGTGTCCAATGTAGAATTTTCATATGTAACCGGGCACAGGGAAGAAGCATTACGGTCACCGCCATTGAACCTAAGGCCTTCAATACTGATTCTGCCAATGGAAGATGAGAATGGTAGATCAGAGAGACATGCATCCTCAGGTTTTGTACCCTCTCTGTGGTCAGGAAGATTTTGCACTGTAAGGTGTCTATCCCTGCCCCAATGTAGTCATCACCTGGACAGGATTTAGAAGTGATTTGGATGCATTGATTGTGATCCCCAAATGCAGGGCGAGCTTTAAGAAATAATCCCTGGTTTGAGAAAGTAGATGCCTGGTGGGGAGCAGTGAGGAGCCAATCGTCCAGGTATGACTAGACCTGAATACTCTGAAGCCTCAGGTGAGCTGCTACTATCGCCATCACTTTGATGAGCACCCTGGGGTCTGTGGTGAGACCAAGGGGTAGGTCTCGAAATTGGTAATGATCGACTCCTAGCTGGAAGCGGAAGAACCTCCTGGAGCTTCTGTGCATTTTTATGTGATAGTAGGCATCCTGGAGATCTAACGAGCACATCCAGTCACTCTCTTGCAGGTACGGCATGATGGACTGTAGTGTGACCATCCGGAACTTTTCTTTGGCAACTGACAGGTTCAGGGTAGACAGGTCCAGAATGGGCCTTAAGTCCCCTGTTTTCTTTGGCACCAAAAAGAACTTGGAATAGAAGCCCGATCCAGACTGATCTGGGGGGATGGATTCGATGGCTCACTTTCCTAGCAGCTTGGAAATTTCCTGTGCTCCTGCCTCCCTTTGAGTGGGTGGTACGTTCAGGAGGTGTTTGGGAGGAACCACAAAAGGGATAGAGTATCCTCTGGATATGATCTGAAGCACCCAGCAGTCTGATGTAACGGGACTTCCATGCCACCAGGTGCAATGACAATCGTCCCCCGACTGCCTCCAGAGTTGCTGTCCGGGCCTGTCCGATAAAGGTCCTTGAGACCCAAAATTCCTCGGACCCCCTCTGCCTCTGGGCCAGCGTCCATTCTGTCCCCCTCTGCCCCTGGGGGAAGAAGAGCCCTGAGTGTCCCGGGAATACTGTGATTTCCGGGACCACATCTTCTTTTGCCCTCTCTGATTTCGGGAAAAGGATCTTTGAGGGTTCGAGAAGCAGATTCTGACGGCAGACAGTGTCTTCCTGTCCTTCTCACTCTGGACTAAAGTCTCTTTGACGGTCTTACCAAAGATAGTAGAGCTTTCATAAGGGGCATTGGCAAAGGACGCCTTGAAAGGTTCTGAAAACTGACATAGTCTGAGCCAGGCGTTGCGCCTCATGGACACGCCAGACCCAGCCGCCCTAGCCGCTCCTTCAGTAACATGTGAAAGGAGTTGCATGGACGTGTTGGAGGCAAAGTGCCCATCCTCGCAGAGAATGAGCCTCTGTCCTCCTGCGACATGGACTTAGGGGGAGACTCCGCCAGCTCTTTGATCAGGTCGCTCTGGAGTCTCGTGACGTTGGCCAGGTAGTTCAGCGCCCTAACAGAAAAGGTTGCTGATGCATAAATCCGCTTCCCTAAGCGGTCTATCATCTGCGACTCTCAGTCAGGAGGATAAACCGAGGAAGTCTCTTGGGCTAGTTCCGTCTTTGTGGCTGCTGCTACCACCATAGTATCTACGGGGGAGCCCTTGTTCCACATTGGCCTATCTGAAGGTGGACTCAAGATCTTATCGGGCCATTTAGGCATTGGTTCCACAGTGTCCGGCTACTTCCAGGCCCATGAGGTGACCAGGTCCAGCAAGAGGTCTGTGGGAGGGGACACCCAGGAAGTAGATGGGCCCGTGCCAAAAGCCTACAGGAACACAGACTTGTCAGAAGAAAGTTTGGGGGGACCAACTTCCCCGTTGGCGAAGGATTTCCATGAGACATCCTCGGGAGGTGACCTGGGGGAACCTTCCCCATCATCCAAATCCGTGTCCTCGGTGAGGGACTCTGGGGAGTCCAAGTGCCTCCTCTTACACATATGCTTGCGAGGCACCTCTCTGGTGGGGCTCTCCAGGGGGGGGGGACTCAAAAGCCACTTGTTCCTCAGGGGAACTGTCTGGGGCTCCTCAAGCACGGACTGTCTCTCTGGTAAAATGATGGGATTCATTGAAAGAGCCGAGGGGGTCAGGGCGGAGTCCGAGGGGATAGTCAAGGGTCTCGATCCAGCAGAGAGAACCCTTTCTACCACGAATGCCGAGGGAGAACAAACCTCCTGGGGAACTAATAAGAAAGCCGGTCTCCCCAGATCCGACGTGAGAATCGAGCTGGGCACGAAGTGGACAGAGCTCTGAGGGAGGGAACTTGGCCCGACAAAGCCGGAGCCGATGAAAAAAGTACTGCTCCCTCGGATCCGACACCCAAGCTCCGGCTCTGAGAGCAGCTCGGATCCGAGGTGGTGGGATCCGACAAGCTCCAGGCAGCTCTTGGCGTCGAGGAAGCAGGTACCATCGGCGCCGACCCCCTGACTAAGGCCACCCTCGGATCCAAGTACTCTGAATCCAGTGGACGGATCGGAGAAGGAGAAATCGGTGTAAAAAAAGGAAGTGAGCTCCCCCTTCCGGAGGGAGAAAGGGCTGGCAAGACCCCATCTGGATCTGAGTACGTATGAACCTCATCATTTTATCCATGTCAACTTCCGATAAGCTCTGCGTGGACCTCGATGAGGCCACAAACTCTGACCTTGCGGGTCGAGGAACCAAGGCCCTAGATGAAAAGCGTGTCTCCTTCAGCTCCATGGAAAATCTCGGAGATCGGAGCCGAGGGGAGTCATGAATACTAGGCTGACTTTTGGCGGGAGAAGGAAGGTTCAGGGACCTCTTATGTTTTTCAGGTCTGTGGGATTTTGGCTCTCTCTCTCCTTCTCTCTGCCCCTTTACCACTCCACTTCCACAGGCTTTGAAATGGGAAGTTGAGTCCCAGCCTGGGAGGGAGGAGAAGCAAGGGCAAGAGAGAAAGGAGAGGCAGCCACAGCAGCTGCTGTGACCGAAGCAGAGGACGAGGCAACCACCTCAGAAGTGGAAAGAAGGCCTTTCAGGGCCAAATTAGCCTTCCTGTCCTTGATTGCGCGCGGGTTAAAACCCGTGCATATAGAGCAGTCAGTACTTAGATGGGCATCACCCAAGCACATTACACAAAGAGTGTGGCCATCTGCTAGGACAATTTATGGCCACACTCAGTGCACCTTTTAAACACATGCTTATTAGGCATGCTTCTATCAGCCACTTAGACAAGAGAAGGGAAAAAGTACAGTTGTGTACACTTACCATAAATGTAGATGTTCGAGTGTATTCACTGTTGCAGTCATCACATTTGGGCTATCTGCCTGCAGGTAGCCCTCAGCCGGCCTGAATACCACAGTCTTCGGATTTTTGCATCGGATGCTGTTGTTTCTTCCTTGACGTCAGGTCGTCAGGGGTATAAAAGATGCAGACAACGCAATGACATCAGTTTTTCTTGCCCCAGTTGTCAGGTGCCCCCATAATAGGAAGCAATTAAATGGTATGGTAAAACCCCCATCAAAAAGCAAATACACAAGAAAAAATAGACATACCAACCATAAGGAGAGGTAGAGCCAAGAGAAGTCAGGGGGCTGGAGGGAGGGTAACCAGGACTGCAACAGTGAATACACTCGAGCATCTACATTTATGGTAAGTGTACACAACTGTATTACGTTCTTCGTGTTTCACTGTTGCAGTCATCACAGTTGGGTTGATTCCCAAAGATAAGGAAGGGAGGAGGAAGTTAAAGAGCATTAGGGCCAGCTATTAATCCCTGCAAGACTGCAGTGGCAAATACAGCTCTGGATTTAGAAAAGATAAGCAAGTGGTAATGCTTGGTAAAGGTATGTACAGAGCTCCAGGTAGCAGCTTCTAGGATGTCCCTGGTAGGGACCCCCTCTGAGAAATGCCACAGAGGTAGATGCAGCCCTGGTGGAATGTGAACTTATCCTGTGTGGGGTAGGTTTTCCATGGTGCTTGTAGCAGAAATGAATGCAATGGGCTATCCATTTGGAAATGGTTTGCTTTGAAATGGCCTTCCCCTCTGCCCCTGCAGCAAAGCTAACTAGCAGCTGCTCAGACTTTCTAGTAGGCTTAGTCCTGTCCAAACAGAATCTAAGTTGTCTGTGCACGTCCAGAGAGTACAGTATTTGTTCCCATTTGTTTTGTGGATTAAGGAAAAAAGTAGGCAAATGTATGGACTGATTTAGGGCCACAGAAGACACCACCTTGGGCATAAAGGAAGGGTTAGTCCTGAGGGAAACCCTGTCCGCATGGAAGATAATGAAGGGTTCCACTGCCATGAGGGCCTGTAATTCAGGCAAGCTTCTTGCTGAAGTGATGGCTAGAACGAAGGCTGTTTTCCAAAAAAGGAATTTCAACTCAGCTGTAGCCGCTGGTTCAAAGGGGGGAAGAGTGAACTTTTCCAATACAAAGTTAAGGTCCCAGGCTGGAGTGGGAGCTCTCCTGGGGGGGGTCTTAAATTTGTGGCCCCTCTAAGGAATTGTTTTAGCAAGGGGTGAGAGAAAAGGGGTGGCTCTGTATTATAATGTGCTGAAATGGCAGAGGCATGAATTTTAATTGACGAGAAGGATAGGCCCCTGTGGAGCATTTCTGTTAAGTACTTTAGAATCTGAGGTAAGCTGGGTGCCGTTGTGCCCATCCCCTAAGCCAGGCTCCAGGAACAGTATCTTTTCCACTTTTCAGCAAAGGATTTTCTAGTACTAGGCCTCCTTGCCTCCAGAATGACATCCAGTACCAGCTTACTGAGGGATGCTAAGGGAGAGCTCAAGGAATTAGCCAAGCTGCAAGGTTCAGGGTTTGAAGCTGAGGGTGCAGAATCTGGCCCGCCTGCTTGGACAGCAGGGAAGGGGTGTAAAGCAGGTGCCATGGTTGTAGCAGTGCCATACTGCGCAAGAGGGGGTACCAGTGCTGGCGTGGCCAGTCTGTTGCAAGCAGTATTGTCCTTGGCTTGTCCTGTTTGATCTTTAGTAGAACCTTCGAGAGGAGAGGCAGAAGGGGAAAGACAAACTGAGAGGCTTTCCCAGGTAAAGGACAGGGCATCCACTTTCCAAGCTTGGCTGTGGGAGTTCTTCTGCAGAATTTTTTCAATTGGTAGTTTTGAGGGGAGGCAAACAGGTCTATCTCTAGAGTCCCCCATTTGTTCCTCAAGAGGTTGAATATTTTGGCATCTAGTTTCCATTTGTACGGGTCCAGGAGATTTCTGCTTAAGTCGTCTGCCAGTGAATTTAGTATGCCTGGCAAGAATTGAGCTTGCAGGTGTAGTTGGTAGCTCAAGGCTGTGTTCCACAAAGCCATGGCTAGTCTGCAGAGAGGGTATGAGTGGGTTCCCCCAGCTTGTTTATGTACCACATAACTGTGATGTTGTCTGTCTTTACCAATAGTTGTCCTGGAAGAATATGGTCTTTGAATGCTGTCAGAGCATTCTGTACAGCTAACATTTCTTTTTGATTGATATGCAGGTGCATCTGTCTCGGGTTCCATTTGCCCTGAATGCACTGCCCTGCCATGTGAACCCCCCATGCATACTCTGATGCGTCTGTTGTTCATCAATGGAAGTCTGTCTTGATACAAGGAATGATAGAAACCAATGTTTCCAAGTCCTGAGAATGTTGACACCGTAGGCTTTTTAGATACCATTGAAGTTTCCTCATATGCAGTCTTCCATATGGAATTAGTAAAACGCAAGAGGCCATGATCCCCAGGGCTTGCAGTATTTTCCTTGCAGATAGCTGGGGTTTTGTGGCCAATAGTTTGAAGTAGGTTGTCAAGTAAACCTGTTTCTCTGGAGTGAGGAATACCATCTGGGAAGTTGTGTTCAAGCTTGCTCCCAGGAATACAATCTGTTGGCAGGGTACTAGGTGAGATTTCTTTTCGTTGATGGTGTACCCCAATGAGGTAAGAAGTTTATTTATGAATGCCAGGTGTTGTAATAGCAAGTCCTGGCTTTCTGCCTGAATCAGACAATCGTCCAAATATAGGTAAATGTGAATATTTCCCTGCCTGCAAAATGCAATGGCTGGAGCTAGGCACTTTGTGAATACCCCGGGCGCAGTAGATAAGCCAAAGGGAAGTGCAGAGAACTGATAGTGCATGGAGCCTGCCCTGAAGCGTAGGTATTTCCTGCAAGATTCCCTTATTGGAATGTGCAGGTAAGCTTCCTTTAAGACTAGGGTTGCCAGCCAGGCATCCTTGGCTAGCATGGGAAGAATCTGTTGCAGAGTTAGCATTTTGAATTTTGGAACTAACAGAAAGGTGTTGAGAATAGAGAGGTCCAGGATAGGACGCCAGTTGTTGTCTTTTCTGGGTACCAGAAAAAGTCTTGAATAAAAGCCTTGTCCCCTTTGTTCTGCTGGGACAGGCTGAATAGCCCTGATATTGAGGAGAGAGAGAACCTGCTGTTGGGCCTCCGCCCACTGATTTGGGGGTAGGTCTGGCCAACCATTTGGTGTTGGTAAGGTGTGGAAGTGGAATCTGTTTTCTTGGGAAACCATGTTCAAAACCCAATTGTCCTGGGTAATGAGTTCCCAGTTTTTTGGATGCAGGGCGAGCTTTCCTCTTAAGGGAGCAGGTAGTAGAGCAGGGCTTGGAAGGGTTAAGGTTAAGTCATTGTGCCATTTTTCCGTGAGGGGTGGCTTACTACTCCCTGCTTGGAAGTGGGAGCTCCCCACTGCTTAGGTTTGTGCGAAGCCTGAGACTGTAGCCTAGGTGGTCTGCTGTTCCTGGGTTTGGACTGAAAAGGCCTAGAAGGGACTGGAAAGGACCAGTTCTTAGAAGGCCAATGCGTACTGAATCTGGGAGGCTGTACTTGTAGGAAATCTTTAACAGTTTGCATAGATTTAGCTTTTTCCTCCATCCTTTTGAGGACTTCTTCTGCTTTGTTGCCAAAGAGGCGGTCTTGGTTTAAGGGAGCATCCAATAATTTAGCTTTTACATGATCTGGCAAGTTTTGTTCCTTAAGCCAAGCATGCCTTCTAAGTAAAGACCCAGTGACAACAGCCCTGCAAGATGCTTCTAAAGTGTCAAAACCACACTGCAAAGTATGTTTACCAACTTGTTCTGCAGAATGCATTAAATCCTGTAAATCTTTGTGTTCAGTACAGTCAGGAATCAACATCATTTTCTGTTTGTAGCCCCATAACATGCTGCTGATACTTTAACATATGAAACTGGCAATTTAAAGCCCTGATGGCCAAAGTAACAGAACTGTATACCTTCTTACCCCATCTGTCTAAGGCTCTAGAATCTCTATCAGAAGGGGTAGGATTTTTGGCAGCAGTAGCCTTAATGCCATTTGGTCCTTGGGAAATTGTCTCTGGATCCGCAGAAGGATTCTTGAAGAGGAACTTGTGAGAGTCAGGTACTCTGTAATACCTGTCAAGTTTTCTGGGAGCTGGAGATAAAGTGTCTGGGGAAAGGATAGATTCCAAGAAAGCATCATCTATAATGTCCAGAACAGGAGGGATAGCTAAAGGCCTGTGCGGAGGGAGGAGTAAGAATTCCCTAAGCCTCTTTTTGGAGTTAGAGTAATCCTGGCTTTCCCAGCGGAAATTCTCCCTAAGAGTGTGCAAGGTTTCACGGAAAGAAAAATCTTCTGGAGGGGAAGCAGAGGGAATGGAATCCTCTGCATCAGAATCCTCATAAGTAGATAACGGCAAATCCTGGTAATCAGAAGGAGCAGAAAAATCAGATTCCTGATCAGAAGAATCAGAAAGAAACTCAGTTCTAGGTCTCTTAGAGGGGGAAGGCTGGCTTCCTCTAATCAAGGTAATGAGGTCTTCAGCCATTCTAAGCATTTGTTTTTTAGGCATATGGGCCTGGGCCTGCAGTTTGGTCATCAGATTTCTAGGCGTGGTGCGAGTTTTAGGCCTGGATGAAAACGATGGTGTCGGTTTAATATGAATGTCTGTAGGCCTGAATACACCCTCAGAAGCCGGTGCCTGCACAGCGGCTCCGGACCCATCCAAGGTAGAGACATCCGCAGGTTCCATATTCGAAGAAGCATCACGCGGCATACCGGACTCCAAATGGGTCTCAGTAGAGGCCTGCGAATCAGAAGTAGCAGGTATCAGGAGCTGCGAAAGTGCCTCACTGAGTACTGGTGGACTGGTGACTAGCTTAACAGAAGCTTCGTCAGCAGTTCTGGAGCTATGCTGTCTGTTTCTGTCTTTATCCTTACATATTTTGGAAAGATCGGCAGTCGGCTTTACGAAGCCATTTCGGAGTACACAAAATGAGTACGAAAATAATTAGCTGCAAAAATAGCCAGACGACAGATTGTTGGGGTGTTGAATAAGGCACAAAACCGACAACAAGGAACGTCGTGGTCTGGACCTAAGCAGGGGATGCAGTAAGAATGAAAATCTCTATGAGGTATTTGCTTTACACAAGTAAGACAATTGTTAACTTTTACTGACATTGGTTAGAGCAAGAAAAAGGATCCCCAATGGGGTACTTAGCTTTTTTGAAGACTTCGGGTCTGAAACTCGAAAACGAAAATTTAGGAGTCGGCCGACCGGCACTTGCGAACTGCTTCTGCTTCGGGCGCCGCACGGCAAGAAAGACTGATGTAATGGCGTCAGCTGCATGTTTTATACCCCTGACAACCTGACGTCAAGGAAGAAGTGTCAGCATCCGACGCAGAAATCTGAAGACTCTGGTATTCAGGCTGGCTGAGGGCTACCTGCAGGCAGATAACCCAAATGTGATGACTGCAACAGTGAAACACGAAGAACATCAAGGAGAGAAAACTTACTAGTTTTCCCCCTTAAACCACTCACCACACTCAAGTCACACAGAACACAATGGGGGGGGGGGGGCAAGTACACTAACCAACTAATGCTAAACTACAACAAAGTTCAATTTCACGATGCACCAGCGAGGGAAGGAGAAGAGGGAACCTACACAAACACACTATACTAATATTTAAAAAGAAAAAGCTTCTTAAAATCTTAAAAAAAAACACTTACTACTCAGAGCTCAGGAGATCACGATCCTTCAGCAAGCCGCGGCAAACGAGATCTGGGGGTTGGAAGGTAGTGAAGGTGTATTATGGGTAAGGGGATGAACTTGGAGCTCGGAGCAGATGCTAGTGAGATTGCCGGATTGGATCCGATACGGATCTGGTATCCCACAGGTTGAAGATCAAATGAAGTAAACTACTTCAGATCAATATATCATGTCTCCCAAAAGTATGTGGGAAAATGTGTTATGGTCTGATGAGACCAAGGTTGAACTTTCTGGCCACAATTCCAAAAGGTACGTTTGGCGCAAAAAAAAAAGAAGTTATGTACTTACCATAACGTTCCATGTTTGTAGTCCATCTTGCCTACATTCTTGCTGGATGGGTTCGGAGCCGATTCTCGGCTCCAACTCGGCTGATACTAAAGCTCGAGAGCTTTTACTGGCTCGAGGCTAACCCCTATCCCATGGTGCTTCACGGCAATTCCCCAGATCTTGTTTGCAAAAAAGTAACTACGTACATAATAGAAAGTAAGCTATCAATAATTATGCACATACATACAGAATACATCGTATTACTATCCATGCCAAGTGGACGGACAACTACAACCAGGTCAGACAGCATAATGGATAGTCCATCAATTCCTCCAGGATACAGTAAGGGGGAAGGAGGGTGGGATGCAAGAATGTAGGCGAGATGGACTACAAACATGGAACGTTATGGTAAGTACATAACTTCTTTATGTTATGTAGTCCTATCTCGCAGTAATTTTTGTTGGATGGGACAGCATCCCTAGCACCTTTATCCTGAGCAAAGAGACTCTTCAGCACAGTGGACCCAAAGCATTGACCACTGGGCAAATAGTAGCCACTAAAGTACTCTCATGTGCAGATGGGCTAAGGAAACTTAGAGAATGGTGGAAGCCATAGTCCCTAGAACCTGAAGGACTATCCTGGCCTGTACTTTGTCTTTCTTCAGCAGGAATCTGGATTGGTTGTGCAACGATTCTATCCTTTCTGGTGTCAGTTTTGCTGTCATGGTGGCTGAGTCTATGTCTGAGCCTAAGAAGACAATGCGCTGTGATGGAGATAAAGCTGATTTTTTTAGATTTCTTGTAATGCCTAATCTGGCTTACAAGGATAGAGTCTCGTCCCTGGTTCTGATTAGTTGGTGCTTGGTGGTAGCAGTGAGGAGCCAGTCGTCTAGGTACAGAAACACCTGGTATCATTGACGTCTCAGGTGAGCCGTTACCACTGCCATGCATTTGGTGAACACTCTGGGGGCTGTATGAGCCCAAAGGGCAGTGTTCGAAATTGAAAATGACTGACTCCCAGCCAAAAGCATAGATGTCTTCTGGAGCACCTGTCCATTTTGATATGGTAGTACGCGTCCTGAAGATCTATTGAGCATATCCAATTGTCTTTCCCAATAAAGAGAAATATTGACTGCAGAGTGATCATATGGAACTTCGATTTCTTTACAGACTTGTTGAGTTTGCGAAGATCTAAAATTTATCTCCAGTCCCCTGTCTTTTTTGGAACTAAAAAGAATTGTGAGTATGTTCTGGATCCTATTTGCTTTGTGAGGACTTCTCGGATGACTCTTTTCTGAAGCAACAAGATGACCTCTGATGTTGCACGGTCTAACTGAATGGGTGGCACATCTGGTAGAGACCGGTTTACTGGGGGATCAGAAAGAAAGGGAATAAGGTAACCTCTGGAAATTATGGTTTGTACTCAACAATCTTGGGAAATTTGCAGCCAGGCACTTGGGTACAGTGAAAGATGACCCCCAACTGCGTCCAGAGACGGACAGTCGGGCAATCCCTCAGGGGCGATGGAAGGGATGATCAGAGAAAGCATCTCTATCTCCCTGATGTTTCTCTGAAGTTTCCCTCGGCATCGAAGAAACAGACGGCACCAAGACAGAAGAAGCGGAATCGGAGCCAGAACTCCTCGGCTCTGTCGCTTTAGACCTCTAAGATGGCTCCGAAGCTGGAACCAATGGAGATTTTCTCTTCAAAATTTGGGAACTGTCTGACCAAGTTCCAGTTGTTCCTGGAAGGAACTAGTCATAAGACCCCTGTCACTCAATTTTCATTTTCTTTCATTAAGAACCCTAATACTAAAGGCATGACAGAAAGTACAGGGTTCTTGTAAATGAGCCTCTCCAAGACAGTACACACAGCTGGTGTGACCGTCAGCTAATGACATTTTTTGAGAACACTTATCGCATTTCTTGAACCCAGAAGGGTGGTGTTTCTTATGTTCTCCAACTTTGTCTTTGGAAATATTTCTGAGAAAAACAAAGCTAATAATATAACAATAATAACAAGGCAAGCTATGAAGAGAAGAAAGATTTTTTTTTTTTTAATAGAAGAAGGACAAGCACTCAGAGAGGAAAGGCCCTCTAATTTAAATGAGCAACTACGGCCCTCTAACTAAAATGAGCCGTACAATCCTAAGAAAGTGGGACAGGGGATCAAGCACTCACTACAAACACACAAGTAAAAGGTAACAATTATTTAAATAGAATAATGAAGAAAACTAGACAAAAATATCAAAGATTTATGAAAAAAATCTTCTACTTGGCCAACAAGCCAGTAAGGAGACAACCTCGAAGCTTTCGCGGCAAACAAGAAGAGCTGGGGAATTGCTGTGAGGCACCATGGGATAGGGGTTAGCCTGGAGCAAGTAAAAGCTCTGAAGCTTTAGTATTGGCTGAGTCGGAGCTGAGAATCGGCTCCAAACCCATCCAGCAAGAATTATGGCAAGATAGGACTACATAAAATCAACACTTCGCATCACCAAAAGAACACCATCCCCATGGTGACGCATGGTGGTGGCAGTATCATGTTTTGGGGTTGCTTTTCTTCAGTTGGAGCTGGGGCTTTAGTCAAGGTGAAGGGAATTATGAACAGTTCCAAATACCAGTCACTTTTCACCCAAAACTTTCAGGCATCTGCTAAAAAGCTGAAGATGAAGTGGAATTTCACCTTTCAACACAACAATGACCCCAAGCATACATCCAAATCAACAAAAGAATGGTTTCACCAGAAGAAAATTAAAGTTTTGGAATGGCCCAGTCAGAGCCTAGACCTAAATCCAATAAAAAATCTGTGGGGTGATCTGAAGAGGGCTGTGCTCAAGAGATGCCCTCACAATCTGACAGATTTGGAGAGCTTTTGCAAGGAAGAGTGGACAAATATTCAAGTCAAGATGTGCCATGTCGATAAGACTCCTACCCAAGAAGACTAGATGCTGTATTTAATTCAAAAGTTGCAACAAAGTATTAGTTTAAGGGTGTGCACATGTAAGCAACCAGCTTATTGTACATTTTTTTTTTTAATTTTTTTTCCCCCTAACAGACTTGTTTGTTTTTCAATTAAATTATACAGGTTATAGGTGACATTAAAAGTGGGAAAAGTTTTGAAATGATTTAGTGTGGTCTCATTTTTTTATATCACAAAAACCTGGCATTTTAACAGGGGTGCGTACACTTTTTATATCCACTGTGTGTGTGTGTGGTAAGAATTTACCCTACTACTATTCAACCAGAATCCCACACTAAACTCCTAGGGGTCATCATTGATGATGAACTCAAATTTAACTTACACATTCTACAATGTATAAAAAAGACAAATCAAAAGCTTGGTTTATTATATCGCCATAAAAAAATTTTTAACAACTAATTCCAAACTCACTCTTGCTCAAGCCCTTCTCCTCCCCTCCCTTCTCTATGCTGCTCCCGTGCTCACCCATATTCAAACTACTATCTTAAACAAACTCCAGCAGACTTATCGTAAGATAGCTTGATTTATTACTAACTCTCCCTTTAATACTCATCACTGCCTATCACTAAACTCTCTCAAATGGCTTGAATTCCCACATCTATTCTTACTAGCCCAAATGCAAATGTTACACACTATAGTCCATAAACCTCTAGCATGTCCTGCTCTGTCTTCCTTCATTACTAAGTACTCTCCACCCCGTACCCTTAGGACATCAAATCAGCAACTACTACAAATATACTATCCCAAAAAAAGCAGTAGGTAAACTTCTTTACAAGTACTCTATGGCCCAAGCTTGGAACAAACTTCCTAGAGATACTTGTAGCACTGTACACCCATCTCACTTCAAGGAGAAACTTCATTTACTTAACTCCAAAACATGCCCCTGTCAAACCCCAACTTAACTTAACTCCTACTCCTTCATTTCTTTCCTTCCATACTAGCTCTCCTCAGCTTAGTATTATGCCTACTTGCACAATGTTTGCCTAAACATATCTGTTGAATATTTTCTCTGTTGTACATATTGTATATATTTCAGGTATTTTACAGTACTAGAATTAGTGTGTCTCATATCTACATATGTCAACTGCAGTAGTGGTGCTGCGGTAGCGTTGTCGCCTCACAGCAAGACATTGTCCCGTTCGATTCTCAGCTACAGCGTCTTCTGTGTGGAGGCATGCGTGAATGGGCGTACCTTCGTTGAAGGTTGTGCTTCAGGGCTGGTAACTCGGCACGTAAAAATCCACTACCAAACATTAGCGGACCGGAGTTCCGCTGTGGCAACCCCTAACCGGGATAAGCCGAAAGACACAACATATCTACATATGTCAGTTATTACAGATGGTAGGTCTAAATATACTCTGCCCAAATTGCTTTTTTTAATTTTTTTTTCTCTTTTGTACATATTGTACATACTTTGGTAGTCTACAGTATTAGAATTAGTTTTTCCTTGACTTTAAGTATTGTTTTTTCTTTTGTAATATCTCCATATGTCAGCTGTTACTTATGGAATTGTAAAACTGTCCTTGCATTTATTTTTAAACTGTTTATTCTAAAATTTTATTTTTATTTCTCGGAGCTTTTCTCCTCGGGTCTCCACTGAAAATGCGCCACAAACCCAGCTGGATTAACCCGGTTAACAAATGCCAATAAACAAATTTTTCAGTGGAGACTCGAGGGGAAAAGTCCCAAAAAGACATACAAATACATACGAATAGACACAAATTAACAATATTACAGAGCAAAACAATCTTATGAATACAATGGATAAGAAAAACGTAATGTACTCAATGGAATAGTACATAGCTATATATACAAAAAGTGTAGTAATAGGTTGTAACAGGAGAAACAACAATAATAAATCCAGCAGGAGGAGAAGTTAAGGTTGTAGGAATATAATGAAAAGAAACAAGGTATAATTAGATTAGTGGCTAGAAGAAGAATTGTGTAAGTACAGGGGGCTTCAGATTTGAGGGAAAGTTGAGTGGGAGTAAAAAGTAGAGAGGGGTAACTGCACAAGGGGCCGTAGGTCAGAAGAGGGAATGGTGCAAAAGAAGATAGTAGTAGAGGAGGGATGTAGTGATCTAGAGGGAGGGTACAGAAAGAAGAGCAGTTGGATAAAGTAAGTTATAGAAAGGAAAAAGGTCTAATAGAGCAGACTTAGTAGTGAAGTGGGTATGTGGAGAGGGAGGGGTTAAGTAGTATGGTATCAGGTACATATAGGGTTGTTATGGAGGTACACTATCAGGTCATGTTTGAAGTTATGAAGGGAGGTATGACTTCTAATATGGAGTGGAAGATTGTTCCAGGTAAGGGAGATGGAGTGTTTATAGAGTATTTTACCCATGTTCTTGTTGGGTTTATAGACTTGTAGCAAGAGTTTATCAGAGCTACGCAAGGATCGGGGAGGGGTGTACCAGGAGATCAGGTTGGACAGAGATGGACAGTCAGAGTTTGAATTAAGAATTCTGAAAGCTTGGATCAGCTGACATTTGGTCAGAAGGTGTGGAAATTCGAGCCAATGTAGTTTTATGAGAGTGGAGCAGTGATGGGATTTATAGGGGCTGAGGTGACAAATCTAGCAATTGTGTTATAGGTTTGGTCTAGTTTTGCCAGCAGGTTATTTTGTAAATTGGAAAATAGAGGGGAGCCATAGAGGAGGGCGGGGAGGAGCACATGTACACACACACGTGTGTATATATACGTTTGTGTGTGTATACATACATATAGATATATATATATATATAGATATATATATATATATATATATATATACATACACACACACACACACAC
Source organism: Protopterus annectens (assembly GCF_019279795.1). NCBI lineage: Eukaryota > Metazoa > Chordata > Ceratodontiformes > Protopteridae > Protopterus > Protopterus annectens. The sequence continues at coordinate 1,852,246,242 of NC_056726.1, forward strand.
ACACACATAAATACATATATATATATATATATATATATATATATATATATATATGTACAGACACACACGCATACACATAAAAAAAATTATACATATAGGTTCACTTCTAAATCTTGAAAGCTCAAAATCTCGACTCTCAAAATACTGAACTCAAAATCCTGAATCTCATAATATCAAAAAACATACAGGACACCAACACTTACTATACTGTAGCACAAGTACATACAGAAACAAAGAAAAGACAAACCATATTAGTCTACTCAAACTATAGGCAGGGGGCAAGACCCCCTGCACCCCGTATGTGGGGGACTGTGCCCTCCACACCCCCTGCTACTTAAATATATCAACTCCAAGATCGCACTTCACTACGTTAAAATGAGTTATGTTGTGGTATAGTAAATTAAAAGGGAACATGACTAAGATTACAACAGGCAGTCATGAAGCATGTAATGGTATGTTTGCCATTTTCTTCTGTGAAATGGGATCTCGGATTTCATATATTTAAGTAGCGGGGGGTGTTGGGGTGCAGCCCCCTACATGGGGGGTGCAAGGGTTGCTTGCCCCCCCTGCTTATAGTTGTAAAAGAGTAATATGTTTCTGTATGTACTTGTGCTGCAATATAGTAAGTGTTGGTGTCCTGTATGTTTTTCAGTATTATGAGTTTTCAGTATTTTGAGCTTTCGAGATTTTGAGCTTTTGAGAATTAGAAGTGAATCCATATATACATACATATATAGATAGTGTGTATGTGTGTGTGTGTGTGTGTGTGTGTGTGTGTGTGTGTGTGTGTGTGTATATCTATATATATATAAAGATGTGAGTTATAGATGCAGAACTATTCCAAAACAATGTAATTTGTTCATAAAGTTAATAGTGTACATGTTAAAGACATGTAAAATGTATAAATGTATACAGTGAAATAAATGAACTTTTGCTGAGTGTGAAACTGTTTTCAGTTGGAAGGCAAATCGCCTTGAAACTAAAACTAAAAGTGCTTCTCAAATGCGCATACATTTGCAGTACTTAAGAGGCATTACCTGATTTGGGCTCTTCCTCCAACCCACAAAGGTAGAGAGAACAGGAAACACCTCATCCACTTTAAAATACAAACAGGAAGCACTGCCTTGCGTTTTTTAATGTAGTAAGAAAGAGTGCTAATTAAATTCAGTTACTGTTTTATTTTTTCAGTGGGGACGGTAGGCTGGATTCTTGAAAGAATTTAAACTGGATTTCATTTGTTTGTGGGATTATCCAAGTACTGTTTGCACTTTTAAGTGATAAATAGAAATTCGCAATGTATGTTTAGCTACCGATAGTGACAACTACAAATAAACTACTATACAGATTTCTACTGTATGTTATTTGGGTATGTAACCACATTTATATTATATTTTTGTATAAGTTTATAGCTGTTTGCATATTTAATTTTACCAAGTAATTAATTTTATTTATTTCACATAAAGAATATTACCTTAGTGTTTTAAATGCTTATTAGCCTAAGCATATTACTGAACTGGTAACATTGGATGTTGGCTCATGTCTTTCGAGAAGTTGCTGCTACCCTACACATACTGGTTGGGCTTATTTTAATGGCAGACATTACTTGTGTGTTTGGTACGCTAGTACAGTCTACATGGTAGTAGCCTTACTGTACAAACAGAGAAGAGATGTTGGTACTGGACAGGTGTCATTCATTTCTAATGGAAAATACTCAGTGTGTTTGTGCACACTTTAATCTCAGTCAAGTTTTAATTACTGTTGCAGTTTGAACTGGAAGGCACCAAGTTTTGTCTGAGGTGAATTAAATAATGGTGAGCCAGTGACTATACATCTGGTGACAGCTGTACAGTATAAAAATGAAAGTTATGTACTTACCATAATGTTAGATCTATCTTCTCTTTTGGCTGTTCCCGTTAGGGGTCACCACAGCAGATCATCTGTTTCCATTTCTTCCTGTCCTCTGCATCTTGCTCTGTCAAACCAACCACCTGCATGTCCTCTTTCACCACACCCATAAACCTTATCTTACGCCTTCCTCTTTTCCTTTTACCTGGCAGCTGCATCCTTAGCATCCCTCCTGAGCACATGTAAAAACCAACCCTATCTCGCCTCTCTGGCTTTGTCTCCAAACCGTCTAACCTGAGCTGACCCTTTAATATACTGATTCCTAATCCTGTCCATCCTCGTCACACCCAGTGCAAATCTTAACATCTTAGCCACTGGGGATGCACAAACCAGTGCATTTTTTCATGTCGATCCCAAGCCCGGACAAATAGGGAGGGTTACTTCAGGAAGGGCATCCGATGTAAAACCTCTGCCAAATGACATATGCGGACAATAATGTTAGATCCATGTTGTCTCACTTTCATCTGCTTCAAACATGGGGTTGTTGGATTCGATGGTATCAGACTTTGGCACCAATCTTGAGCTTATCTGTTCCAGAGCTCTTACTCCTCCCCGACTCATAATACCCTAGGATGAACTACAGATTCCCCTACTTATAATACCCTAGGTTGAACTACAGATGCTCAGATCGAGTTTGCTCCTAAATATATATATATATATATATATATATATATATATATATATATATATATATATGTGCGTGTGTGTGTGTGTGTGAGCACGTGTGAACGTGAACTGTAGTGAAGTAACCTAGGGAAAGGAAAAAATTCAAACAGAAGGAAAACAACCTACTAATTGTAGTGGCTGATGAAAAAATGTTCAGTCTAATGAGACTGCTCAGACAGGAAGTAATCTTCACTTGGTCATCTAGAAGCCAAAGGTGGCAATTTGGAAGGGGGTCAGAGGGAGGGAGTTTGAAGCAGATGAAAATAAGACAATATGGATCTGACGTTATGGTAAGTACAAACTTTTGTATCCAATATTGTCTATTCAAACATGTAGGACAGAATCCCAAGCTGTCAACTGGGCGGTACCAGGGAAGGACATTCATGAGTATGGTGGAGCCGAAAGATGAGCATGATCTTGATTATTCATACAACTTACAGTGGCACACAAAGGTGTGTACCGTTGCCCAGGTAGCTACTGCACAAATGTCATCAAATAATAATCCTTTATTGAAGGCTGCAAAAGTAGAAACTGCTCTTGTTGAGTGTGCCTTAGGTGCTAAGGACAAGTTTTTTCTATCAAATACAAAGGAGATATAATCTGAAAGCCACCTGGACAGAGTTACTTTAGAAAATGTTCTTCCTAATTTTAGCCAAGCAAAGCAAATGAATAATTGGTTACCTTTTCTGAACTCTTTTGTCCTGTGAATAAAGAATCTGAGTTGTCTTTTAACATCTAACAAATGAAGGAGGTATTCTCCTTTGTTAGAGTATCCAGGAAAAACTACAAGCAGTTGTGCAGATTGGTTTAAATTAGCATCAGATGTCACCTTAGGGACAAAGGATGCATTAGTTCTGAGGGAAACCCTGTGACCGTGAAAAAAAAGATACGGGGATTTTGATGAAAAGGCTTCTAATTCCGAGCTTCATCTGGCTGATGCTACTGTGACTAGCAAAACAGTTCTCCAAGAGAGAGACATTTTAAGTCCACCTTATTAGTGGTTTCAAAGTGGGGTTGTGTGAGAGTTTAAAAGAGAATGGCAATGTCCCATGGAGGTGCTGGGTCCTTAATGGGCTGGGTCAATAAAAAAGTACCCTTAAGGAAGACATCTGTGAACTTAAGGGATGCAACAGACATATCATTAACACCAACATGGTGTCTCCATATTCTTAAAGGATACACACACCTCTAGACTGGTAGCCCACTATAATGCATCCGAGATACTTCAGATACAGCTAACACTGGGTAAGACGGCGATACAAGTCATAGCCTGCTACAGAACCCCAAACATGTCCCTAGACTCGCACTCCAATTTCCTAAGCACCCTGGAATCTATCAAAGTCCAACCCAATACTCTCATACTGGGTGACTTCAACTACCCTTCCATCAACTGGGAAGACTATTCAAGTACCAATGTGCAGGCCCAACGCTTTCTGGAATTTATCATTTCCAATGTCCTGGACTAGCTCATTCTGACCCCCACTAGAAGAACCTACATCCTCGACCTGGTTATCACCAACCTAGGAGACCGCTGTTCCACACCTATAGTCAGTTCCTCCCTGGTTAAATCTGACCACAAACTGATCACCATGGAAATCTCCATCTCACCTGCACCCCCGCTAAGGTGACCACCCTGAAAAATTCTCTAAAGCCGACTTTGGGCTCCTAAAAGCAGAGGTGGCTAACTTCTCAGCACCCATGCTAATGGAAAATAGCTGTATGACTGCCAAATCATACACCAATGCACTGTATGAGCATGTACACAAACGCATGGACCTTGCCATACCAAACAGAATTAAGACGCTCTCCTCCAAAAGGAAGCTAATCTGGTGATCCCCAGCCATCAATAAACTCTACAACAGAAGGAAGAAACTGTTGCAGAAACAAATGAAGTCACAAGACTGGAAAACCTCCCTTATCAGTCTCAACAAAAAGCTGAGATCCCTTATCAAATCCTCTAAAGTCAGCTATGAAGGCAGAATTGCGGCTGACACCAAAACCAGCCACAAAGCCTTCTATAGCTATATCAAAAACCTCAAAGGGAATACCCAGATTTGCTCTGAGTTATTGCACAATGGTACCTCCTATACTGAGCCAACAGATATAGTCAACATACCGGCCGACAGATTCAGCGCCAACTTTACCCCTCTCTCCCCCCAAGGGCCTTATCACAATACCAGATGAAAGCATGGTATCTACCATTTCTGTGGCACAGGTAAAAGCTGCATTGTCCAAGGCCAAGAATACAGCGTCCGTGGGACCTGATAATATCCCTGGCTGTGTCCTACATAAGCTACAAAACGAACTGGCACTACATCTGTGTGCCCTGTTCAATCACAGCCTTACCTCAGGCTATGTCCCTAACAAATGGCGCACTGCTACAGTCATCCCGCTCCATAAAAGGGGAGCAACTAGAGACCCTGGGAACTATCGCCCCATTAGTCTGACAAGCCTGGTAAGCAAAGCTATGGCGCGCATCATCATAGACCTGCTTAACAAAGATATAGGCAATCTCCAAATTCTTGACCTCACAAAGTTTGGCTTTGTCAATTGGAGATCCTGCCTGCTGAACCTGGTTGACTTCTTCGAGGCAGTCACCAAGGCTGTGGATGAGGGTAAGGCAGTGCATACAGCCTACCTCGACCTGGCCAAGACCTTTGATACCATTCCCCACTCAGGTATCATTGATAAACTCACCAAACTAGGCATCAATCCTTACATCACTAGGTGGGTTGCAAATTGGCTAGCAGACAGGACCCACAGAGTGAAAGTTGTGGATTCCAAGTCAGACTGTCGATCAGTCACGAGTGAATTCCCACAGGGCTTGGTCCTGGGCCCTCTCCTGTTTGGCATCTACATCTCAGAAGTCCAGACCAACACAAAAGGACTCTGGCTGACCAAGTTCGCTGATGAGTGCAAGTTAGGAGTTATTATCAACTCCCCAAGTGATGCAGACATCCTACAAAAGGGCCTCTCTGAGACCAATGACTGGTGTCGGAGCCATGGCCTGAAGCTTAATGTCAAAAAATGCGTTATCATCCCCTTTGGAAAAAACTCAGTTCCCACAAATTACCACGTTGATCAGAGCTCATTGAACACTGAAGGGGCCATAAGAGATCTGGGCACCCAGATCAACAGCCACCTCACCTTCGACCACCACATTACCACTGAGGTCAGAAAGTCCTTCTATATGGCACATCTTATAACCAAAAGTTTTGCATCCAGGAAGAAAGAGGTCATCATCCCTCTGTACTTATCCCTCATGAGACCAGTCATTGAATATAACGCCCCATTTGGCACGTACCTGACCAGACACCTTCAACAGCTGGACAGGCCACAAAGGTACATCACAAAAAGAATCCTAGGCCTTAAACACATGTCCTACATGGACAGACTCAAAAAAACTCAGCTGTTCTCAGTCTCTTATCATCTACTTAGAGGTGATCTCTGCTTGACTTACAAAGCCACATCCAACCCAGTACTTGAAATGCTACACCTAAAGAAATTCCAATCCCCCCGTGGCACACGCTCCAGAGATCACAACCTCATTACCACAATTAATAGAACATGCTGGAGGGAAAGGTTCATCTCCCAAAGACTGCCCATACTCTGGAATATGCTTCCCATTCATGTCAAGCAGAGAACCTCACTGGCCCTCTTCAAGAGAAATCCAGACAAGTGGATGGGTAACAGAAAGTTCACTCCAGGGAATATTCCAGTTGCACTACTGGAAATGGGCACTTTGAACTAACATCGGGTGGCACGCTGCCTGGGCAATTTTGTTTGGGCTAGGCTTGTAAAGGCTCCAGGGCCATTAGCCTAGCACACACCCATGAACCTGTGAACCTATGGAAACTGGAAATGGCCACCAATTGAATCTTGATAGTTGCAAAACTGTAACCTTTGTCAATAGTGCAATGATGTGAGATATTGCCAGCTATGGCAGGAGAAGTAGAACTGTGGATGTGCAACATATGCCAGCACAGCTAACTGGAATTTAGTAAAGAATTGTATGTTATTTGAATATCAAATTGATTTATACAGATGCTTGTGTTGGCAATGGATATGTAAAGCTGTTCTGTTAAACTTGTACCAGCAGTGGGTCCTGACTGCATTTTTACTGAATTAAATATACTATAGGTCCTGTCCCTGGCTGCTTCGCATCCCTGGCTCTGGTGTTCGCATCTACCTTCTTCCTGTGTTCCTGTCTACTCCTGCTCTCATCTCCGACTGTACCCTTCTGGAATTCCACACTAAGGAACCCACAAACAGGACAGTCTATCTCTCAAGTAAAACCCACTCCAGCTCCCTGCAAAGCATTGTCAGTGAAACCTGTGTTCTGTCTACTCCTGCTTTCATCCCGACTGTACCCTTCTGGAATTCCACACTAAGGAACCCACAAACAGGACAGTCTATCTCTCAAGTAAAACCCACTCCAGCTCCCTGCAAAGCATTGTCAGTGAAACCTGTGTTCCTGTCTACTCCTGCTCTCATCTCCGACTGTACCCTTCTGGAATTCCACACTAAGGAACCCACAAACAGGACAGTCTATCTCTCAAGTAAAACCCACTCCAGCTCCCTGCAAAGCATTGTCAGTGAAACCTGTGTTCCTGTCTACTCCTGCTCTCATCTCCGACTGTACCCTTCTGGAATTCCACACTAAGGAAACCACAAACAGGACAGTCTATCTCTCAAGTAAAACCCACTCCAGCTCCCTGCAAAGCATTGTCAGTGAAACTATGTGTAGTGCTATATTTATTTTTGCCAGTGTGTAGATAATACATACTCTCCAGTAGATCGCTGTACGCATCCCTGCCAGGCCAGCCAGCAGCCAAAGCACTCCCTCTCTTTGCCCACTGAATTCAGTTCTCTCCCTATTTCACTTATTCTTGCACTTCCTGTCCTTTAACATAACTGTATTCCCCCTCCATATTTCTTTACCCCATTCCTAACGCATGCAAGCTCCTTCCTTTCACCAACAGCATTTTCCCCTACAGGGCTCTCTATTGTACTAATTTGACTACCCACTAGGTGGTGCTTTTCCACCTTCCTGCTATCCCTAGCTTCTTTCACACTTCTCTCCTTATCTCACCCACTTACTTCTTAGATAACTCTTTTTCTGATCCCAGTCTCTCTTATCCTCCTTGGAATACCTTGTTCACTTTCCCACTCAATACTTATCCATCTTTATTCCCTCACACACCCCTGTCCTTCTTCTACTGTTATTTCTCTCTCACTTTCCATCCTCAACCCTAACTTGCTGTCAGGCTTTTTACTTAGCATAACTGTCCAAACTTACCCTCTGGCTCTTACACTCCACTGATAGTTTTCTTCACATTTTTTCCTTCCTCTGGCTCTCGTCTCTCTTCCCTATCCCTTTCCACTGTATACCTGGTCATTCACCCTTCTCCCCTCTTCTCCTTGCTGGACATTCCTGGTCTAGACCCTGTAACCCCATGTATATTTAGTCTTCTCCTAACCCAATTCTACTCCCCCTACCCTTGTCCTCACTCTTCTCTCTACCCACACCAGCTCCCCTGCTGTAGTACACTTCTATCAACACCGGCCTGTAATAGCTCTCATTCACTCCTTCCCCGCCCCTTTTAGCCCTTGCACTCCTCCCCCCTCTTCCCAACTTCCTCCCCTCACTTTATTTAGCGACCCCATCTAGGGAGGCGCCATCTTTTATACTACAGGTCCTGCCCCTGGCTGTTACGCATCCCTGACTCCGGTGTTCGCATCTACCTTCTTGTATGTATATCCTTTGAATGACTTATTTGTTTAAATAAACATTGCAAACTGTATTTTAATTTGTTTGTGCCTGCCTTCTAGTGGTCGGCTAAATAGGGAACTGTATGTACATTGCCGGTGCTAACGCTCACTTACTGTAGTGCTTTGCACACGGTCTCTGCTACTTTGATACTGTTTCACTAAATCTGTGTTAGCGAACTGTTACTTTGAATTGTCTGGATTTCCCCTGAGGGAGATGTATCTTTCGGATGCCCTGGCTGTTAGCGATTAGAACGAGGCTCCTGTGTTAGCGAACTGTTATTTTAAATTGTCTGGATTTCCCCTGAAGGAAATGTATCTCTCATATGCCCTGGCTGTTAGCGATTAGAACGAGGCTCCTGTAACAGCTGTGCGGAGCTTGTGTCGCTCGAGTATTTGCTCGAATACTGTGCAAGTCGCTCAATCAACCTGGCGTTCTACACTCCAATTTATGTTCTCACCTTTTGTAGAACTCTTGCTTATAATTTCCATCCTAGAAATATGCACCTCAGTTAAAGAAATACGCAGTTTGAGACCTGCATTACAATGCCTCTCTATCTGCATCCCAATGTAATTGGATGTACTTGGTGCTGACCAAATATTGTTTCTGTTTCTAGTTCTAGCTGGAGTTTAAAACTCCAACCTACCTGAAGCGTTTAGCGTCCCACAGATCCCGGATTGTAACTTGCTTTTTACTGACTCTACTGCTTAGCTAATGCATGAGCAGTGCCTGCATTTAATCACATTTTCTCTTCTGTGCCTTGTTAATTGTTGTTTCAATGGTATTTAAATTTGTTGATGTAAACTTTTTTTTAGCGTTGCTTTAGCCAATTTTAACATGCAAACTTACTGTGTATTACCTAACTGACTACTTTAAGCTCCTGAATCTTGTATTATTTGCTTCATTACCCATTTTTCTCTCCTTGCATATTTCAGCCTGTGTTCCTGTCTACTCCTGCTCTCATCTCCGACTGTACCCTTCTGGAATTCCACACTAAGGAACCCACAAACAGGACAGTCTATCTCTCAAGTAAAACCCACTCCAGCTCCCTGCAAAGCATTGTCAGTGAAACTATGTGTAGTGCTATATTTATTTTTGCCAGTGTGTAGATAATACATACTCTCCAGTAGATCGCTGTACGCATCCCTGCCAGGCCAGCCAGCAGCCAAAGCACTCCCTCTCTTTGCCCACTGAATTCAGTTCTCTCCCTATTTCACTTATTCTTGCACTTCCTGTCCTTTAACATAACTGTATTCCCCCTCCATATTTCTTTACCCCATTACTAACGCATGCAAGCTCCTTCCTTTCACCAACAGCATTTTCCCCTACAGGGCTCTCTATTGTACTAATTTGACTACCCACTAGGTGGTGCTTTTCCACCTTCCTGCTATCCCTAGCTTCTTTCCCACTTCTCTCCTTATCTCACCCACTTACTTCTTAGATAACTCTTTTTCTGATCCCAGTCTCTGTCATCCTCCTTGGAATACCTTGTTCACTTTCCCACTCAATACTTACTCATCTTTATTCCCTCACACACCCCTGTCCTTCTTCTACTGTTATTTCTCTCTCACTTTCCAACCTCAACCCTAACTTGCTGTCAGGCTTTTTACTTAGTATAACTGTCCAAACTTACCCTCTGGCTCTTACACTCCACTGATAGTTTTCTTCACATTTTTTCCTTCCTCTGGCTCTCGTCTCTCTTCCCTATCCCTTTCCACTGTATACCTGGTCATTCACCCTTCTCCCCTCTTCTCCTTGCTGGACATTCCTGGTCTAGACCCTGTAACCCCATGTATATTTAGTCTTCTCCTAACCCAATTCTACTCCCCCTACCCTTGTCCTCACTCTTCTCTCTACCCACACCAGCTCCCCTGCTGTAGTACACTTCTATCAGCACCGGCCTGTAATAGCTCTCATTCACTCCTTCCCCGCCCCTTTTAGCCCTTGCACTCCTCCCCCCTCTGCCCAACTTCCTCCCCTCACTTTATTTAGCGACCCCATCTAGGGAGGCGCCATCTTTTATACTATAGGTCCTGTCCCTGGCTGCTACGCATCCCTGGCTCCGGTGTTCGCATCTACCTTCTTGTATGTACATCCTTTGAATGACTTATTTGTTTAAATAAACGTTGCAAACTGTATTTTAATTTGTTTGTGCCTGCCTTCTAGTGGTCAGCTAAATAGGGAACCGTATGTACATTGCCGGTGCTAACGCTCACTTACTGTAGTGCTTTGCACGCGGTCTCTGCTACTTTGATACTGTTTCACTAAATCTGTGTTAGCGAACTGTTATTTTGAATTGTCTGGATTTCCCCTGAGGGAGATGTATCTTTCGGATGCCCTGGCTGTTAGCGATTAGAACGAGGCTCCTGTGTTAGCGAACTGTTATTTTAAATTGTCTGGATTTCCCCTGAAGGAAATGTATCTCTCATATGCCCTGGCTGTTAGCGATTAGAACGAGGCTCCTGTAACAGCTGTGCGGAGCTTGTGTCGCTCGAGTATTTGCTCGAATACTGTGCAAGTCGCTCAATCAACCTGGCGTTCTGCACTCCAATTTATGTTCTCACCGTTTGTAGAACTCTTGCTTATAATTTCCCTCCTAGAAATATGCACCTCAGTTAAAGAAATACGCAGTTTGAGACCTGCATTACAATGCCTCTCTATCTGCATCCCAATGTAATTGGATGTACTTGGTGCTGACCAAATATTGTTTCTGTTTCTAGTTCTAGCTGGAGTTTAAAACTCCAACCTACCTGAAGCGTTTAGCGTCCCACAGATCCCGGATTGTAACTTGCTTTTTACTGACTCTACTGCTTAGCTAATGCATGAGCAGTGCCTGCATTTAATCACATTTTCTCTTCTGTGCCTTGTTAATTGTTGTTTCAATGGTATTTAAATTTGTTGATGTAAACTTTTTTTTAGCGTTGCTTTAGCCAATTTTAACAAGCAAACTTACTGTGTATTACCTAACTGACTACTTTAAGCTCCTGAATCTTGTATTATTTGCTTCATTACCCATTTTTCTCTCCTTGCATATTTCAGCCTGTGTTCCTGTCTACTCCTGCTCTCATCTCCGACTGTACCCTTCTGGAATTCCACACTAAGGAACCCACAAACAGGACAGTCTATCTCTCAAGTTAAACCCACTCCAGCTCCCTGCAAAGCATTGTCAGTGAAACTATGTGTAGTGCTATATTTATTTTTGCCAGTGTGTAGATAATACATACTCTCCAGTAGATCGCTGTACGCATCCCTGCCAGGCCAGCCAGCAGCCAAAGCACTCCCTCTCTTTGCCCACTGAATTCAGTTCTCTCCCTATTTCACTTATTCTTGCACTTCCTGTCCTTTAACATAACTGTATTCCCCCTCCATATTTCTTTACCCCATTCCTAACGCATGCAAGCTCCTTCCTTTCACCAACAGCATTTTCCCCTACAGGGCTCTCTATTGTACTAATTTGACTACCCACTAGGTGGTGCTTTTCCACCTTCCTGCTATCCCTAGCTTCTTTCCCACTTCTCTCCTTATCTCACCCACTTACTTCTTAGATAACTCTTTTTCTGATCCCAGTCTCTGTCATCCTCCTTGGAATACCTTGTTCACTTTCCCACTCAATACTTATCCATCTTTATTCCCTCACACACCCCTGTCCTTCTTCTACTGTTATTTCTCTCTCACTTTCCAACCTCAACCCTAACTTGCTGTCAGGCTTTTTACTTAGCATAACTGTCCAAACTTACCCTCTGGCTCTTACACTCCACTGATAGTTTTCTTCACATTTTTTCCTTCCTCTGGCTCTCGTCTCTCTTCCCTATCCCTTTCCACTGTATACCTGGTCATTCACCCTTCTCCCCTCTTCTCCTTGCTGGACATTCCTGGTCTAGACCCTGTAACCCCATGTATATTTAGTCTTCTCCTGACCCTTGTCCTCACTCTTCTCTCTACCCATACCAGCTCCGCTGCTGTAGTACACTTCTATCAGCACCGGCCTGTAAAAGCTCTCATTCACTCCTTCCCCGCCCCTTTTAGCCCTTGCACTCCTCCCCCCTCTGCCCAACTTCCTCCCCTCACTTTATTTAGCGACCCCATCTAGGGAGGCGCCATCTTTTATACTATAGGTCCTGTCCCTGGCTGCTATGCATCCCTGGCTCCGGTGTTCGCATCTACCTTCTTGTATGTATATCCTTTGAATGACTTATTTGTTTAAATAAACGTTGCAAACTGTATTTTAATTTGTTTGTGCCTGTCTTCTAGTGGTCGGCTAAATAGGGAACCGTATGTACATTGCCGGTGCTAACGCTCACTTACTGTAGCGCTTTGCACGTGGTCTCGGCTACTTTGATACTGTTTCACTAAATCTGTGTTAGCGAACTGTTATTTTGAATTGTCTGGATTTCCCCTGAGGGAGATGTATCTTTCGGATGCCCTGGCTGTTAGCGATTAGAACGAGGCTCCTGTGTTAGCGAACTGTTATTTTAAATTGTCTGGATTTCCCCTGAAGGAAATGTATCTCTCATATGCCCTGGCTGTTAGCGATTAGAACGAGGCTCCTGTAACAGCTGTGCGGAGCTTGTGTCGCTCGAGTATTTGCTCGAATACTGTGCAAGTCGCTCAATCAACCTGGCGTTCTGCACTCCAATTTATGTTCTCACCTTTTGTATAACTCTTGCTTATAATTTCCCTCCTAGAAATATGCACCTCAGTTAAAGAAATACGCAGTTTGAGACCTGCATTACAATGCCTCTCTATCTGCATCCCAATGTAATTGGATGTACTTGGTGCTGACCAAATATTGTTTCTGTTTCTAGTTCTAGCTGGAGTTTAAAACTCCAACCTACCTGAAGCGTTTAGCGTCCCACAGATCCCGGATTGTAACTTGCTTTTTACTGACTCTACTGCTTAGCTAATGCATGAGCAGTGCCTGCATTTAATCACATTTTCTCTTCTGTGCCTTGTTAATTGTTGTTTCAATGGTATTTAAATTTGTTGATGTAAACTTTTTTTTAGCGTTGCTTTAGCCAATTTTAACATGCAAACTTACTGTGTATTACCTAACTGACTACTTTAAGCTCCTGAATCTTGTATTATTTGCTTCATTACCCATTTTTCTCTCCTTGCATATTTCAGCCTGTGTTCCTGTCTACTCCTGCTCTCATCTCCGACTGTACCCTTCTGGAATTCCACACTAAGGAACCCACAAACAGGACAGTCTATCTCTCAAGTAAAACCCACTCCAGCTCCCTGCAAAGCATTGTCAGTGAAACTATGTGTAGTGCTATATTTATTTTTGCCAGTGTGTAGATAATACATACTCTCCAGTAGATCGCTGTACGCATCCCTGCCAGGCCAGCCAGCAGCCAAAGCACTCCCTCTCTTTGCCCACTGAATTCAGTTCTCTCCCTATTTCACTTATTCTTGCACTTCCTGTCCTTTAACATAACTGTATTCCCCCTCCATATTTCTTTACCCCATTACTAACGCATGCAAGCTCCTTCCTTTCACCAACAGCATTTTCCCCTACAGGGCTCTCTATTGTACTAATTTGACTACCCACTAGGTGGTGCTTTTCCATCTTCCTGCTATCCCTAGCTTCTTTCCCACTACTCTCCTTATCTCACCCACTTACTTCTTAGATAACTCTTTTTCTGATCCCAGTCTCTCTATCCTCCTTGGAATACCTTGTTCACTTTCCCACTCAATATTTACCCATCTTTATTCCCTCACACACCCCTGTCCTTCTTCTACTGTTATTTCTCTCTCACTTTCCAACCTCAACCCTAACTTGCTGTCAGGCTTTTTACTTAGCATAACTGTCCAAACTTACCCTCTGGCTCTTACACTCCACTGATAGTTTTCTTCACATTTGTTTCCTTCCTCTGGCTCTGCCCCGCTCTGTTCGCCCTCCGGGCTCACTCCGCTCCCCTACCCTGCCCCCAAATTCCACCCGCCCCCAGCACCACTACATTTATCCCTACCTAATCCCCTCCCATCCAAATCACTTATCTAATCACCTTCCTCTCCAAAAAACCACTCCCTTCCTAACTCCTCCCTACCCTACATGTCCCACCCCTTCCTCCCTACTTAGTCTCTGTCTCTCCCTGTAAAGACTTTAAACCACTTCTACCTCCTCTACTTCTTCTCCTCCTTTACCTATAGAACGTCCTCATATCTCTCCCTTCATTTCCAGTACATTCTCCAACTATGTTCTCACACACCATTAATACTATCCTTGTCCCATTCTCCCTTCTTGTGCTATTAATTCCTCTTTACTTTGCTACTTCTTACTCTTCCAAACCTCCCCTATGCCTACCTCCTACACAAACCACCCCATGCACTCACCCTCATCCTCTCCTTGCATCCCACTTCCATACAATAACATCCTCTCTTATCTCCCCCAGCATACTGCACATATTCCACCCCAAACTCTTCTCCACCACAACAAATACCATCACTCTTAAATCTACACTAGCCCCAAACTACTTCCTTCTCAACAAACCCAAAAGACTAAAGGTTATTCCCAATAATAACCTAACCTTATCTGGAGATTTCCATCCTAACCCTGGCCCTTGCCACACTACAAACTCCTCCCCACTCCCACCTCATCCACTACAACCATCCAATATTCCCTCTTCCTCCCCTTTTCCTACATCCTCTCACAACACCCTTAAGTTCTTCACCATAAATGCCCAAAGCCTTAATAACAAAATACACCAAATACAAACTTGGATTTCCCATAACCAACCTGACATCCTAGCCATCTCAGAAACCTGGCTAAAACCCCATATAGCTGACTCCGAAATCCTTCCCTCTGGATTCCAAATCCATAGAAATGACCATTTAAACACAAAAGGTGGAGGCTCCGCTCTAATCTACTCCAATCGTCTCTCACTAATCCCTCTACAAACTCCAATTCCAAACTTCAAAAACACTGAACTAACTCCCAGTCTCCTACAACTAGATAAACATAAAAATATATGCATTATCTCCCTATATATTTCCCCAGGTGATAACATCTCTACCCTTGAAAATATCCTTCACTGGGCCTCAACTAAAATAAAATTTGAAACCTACATTCTAGGTGATGTCAATATTGACTGGAATAAAATCAACTCACCTTCCCCCTCCTTATTCATCAACCTCTACAGTTTCTCCCAAGTAATTCATACAACTACGCGCCCAAACAAACACCACCCCCCAGGATCCATCATCGACTGGATCCTAGTCTCCCATCCTGATAAAATAACTCTCTCTGGTACTATCCCAGACACATTCAGTGACCATTTCCCTGCTTTCATACATCGCTCAACCAACAACAGTAAACACCAACATCACTATATCCACACTCGCAATCTCAGCAACTTCAACCCCACACAATTCTCAAACACTTTTAAATATACAAACTGGCAAATCCTTTATACTCTTCCCCTTGACAATGCAGTAGAATATTTCAACTCTATCTTCCTAAAAACCCTCAACTCCCAAGCCCCTCCAAGAAACAAACGAATCAAGACTAATTCTGCTCCTTGGCTATCCATGGAAACTAAACAGATCATGCACTGCAGGGACAAATCCTGGAAGCTATACCAAAAAAATAAGATACCCTCTACCTTACTTCAATACACCCAACTCCGCAACCAAGTAAAGAAACTAATAACCTCTGACAAAAAAAAACTACTACAACAAACTTCAATCCAACAATAACAAGAACTCAAAACAATTCTGGAAAGGTATAAATTCCTTACTCCACCCAGGATCTAGGAATAATCCCTGCCCTGACCCTAGCTTAACTGACTCAGAACTAAGCTCTCACTTCAACACATTTTTTACAGAATCTATAGCTACTCTAACCAAATCTTTTCCCAGCAACAATCCAACCATCTCTCTCTCCTCTACTCACAACACCCCTAATAACAGTACACTTAATTTCCAACTCAAACCTGTACCTACTACTTTCATAAAAAGACTCCTATCAAAACTAAAGCCTTGCTCAAATGCCCCTGACAACTTACCCTCCTCCTTCCTCAAATCTGCTGCTGATGGTATTGCTTTCCCTATCAGCATCCTAATTAACAGATCTTTAAAAGAATCATATGTACCCAGACTCTGGAGATCTGCCTTCATTCTACCTCTCCACAAAGGAGGCAAAAACTACAATACCTCCAATTTCCGCCCAATTGCCCTTCTCTCTCCACTTTCAAAAATACTTGAAAAATGTGTCCATCACCAACTTATGCCTTTTTTAACTCAGAATCACCTAATAACTCCTACCCAGCATGGCTTCCGCCCAGGCCACAGCACCACTACCACCTTACTATCCTTCTTAGACACAGTAAATCAAGCACGTGACTCTGGATTACTTGTATCCACAATACTGCTAGACCTTTCCAAAGCCTTTGATACCATTTCCCACAAGCATCTTCTCTTTCATCTCTCCAACCTTCATCTCTCCCCTGACACCCTTTCCTGGTTCTCCAGCTACCTATCTGACAGATCTCAAGCTGTCAGATGGAAGAACTCTACTTCCTCCTTCTTGCCAACACCCACCGGTGTTCCCCAGGGGTCCATCCTCGGACCCATGCTTTTCAACATTTTCATTAACAACCTTCACTCAGTCATCCCTGACTCAACAGTTATCCAATATGCAGATGACTCTACCTTAGTCTGTACCGCCTCCAACCTACCTGAACTCCTGACTAAAACTCAAACAGCTTTTTCCACTACCGAAAACTGGATGCACCACAACCATCTCTCTCTCAACTCCAATAAATCCAAAATACTTCTTTTTCCTCCCTCGAGAAATTTCTCCCTTGACAGGAATGCTTTTACAGTCCTTAGCCAAAACAACTCTGCCATAGAAGTGGTCCGTTCTGCAAAACTCCTCGGCATTACCATAGATGAACACCTTAAATTTGATATCCACATCCAACAAAACATAAAGAAAACCCATCAAAAACTAGGCATGCTGTATAGAAATAACCACTTTCTCTCCAACTCCGCAAGGCAAACTATCGCTAATACCTACCTCCTACCCTCTCTACTATATGGAGCCCCTCTACTAACTAACCTTTCTTCTTCCAACATCTCTAAACTCGAAACTTGCTATAATAAAATCTCTAAATTCGCAACTAAATCCAAAACCTCCACTCACCACTGCCTAACCCTACAATCTCTGAACTGGCTTGAACTCTCAAACCTCCTTGACTATCTCCAACTAACCACCGCACACAAACTAATATTCTTTCCAGAAAAATGCCCAGCCTTAACAAACATCCTTCCCCATACATCCCAACCAGATCTCTGAGATCTGAACACCAAAATTTAATCTCTGTCCACAAACCCAAACACCCTGCAGGCCAACTCCTTCTCTCCTTCAATATAGGCAAAAAATGGAACTCTCTCCCTCCTTTGCTCAGGACCACACCTAACCCTGAAACCTTCAAAACCCTACTTTTCTCTTACCTATCCACTAAACGTAAATGTTCCTGCTTTCACCCTACCTAAAATCTCACAATTTTACCCTTTGAGCTTTCCATACTCCTGCTCTTCTCTACACTATTACCTCTTTTCTATTCTCCTAACTAATCTAGCTTTCTCAGACTAAACAATCTCTCTCTCTCAACTCCAAGTATTGTATATATTGTAAATATCAAGTAATTCACTGATGCTTATTGCTCAATGAGTCTAAACTTACTATTCTGAATGTAAATACCTACTAGCTGTTCTACCTAGATCAAAATTGCATTTCAGTGTTATTCTATCCACCTGTACCTGACTGCATGACCTCATATATGTATTTAGTAACACATTATGTAACCTTCGTAACCATGTTTGTATGTATTTCCATTGCATTATGCAAACCTTTGTAACCATATTGCTTATTGGAGCTTTTCTCCCCGGGCCTCCACTGAAAATGGGCACACCTCTGGCCCAGTGGACTTCCCCGGTAATCAAACTGACATACATACATACATACATACATACATACATACATACATACATACATAAATAAATAAATAAATAAAATATCTTAACAAAGGACACTGGAAGATAAATGGTTAAGCTCAGCTCCAGATAACTTTGTAAAACAGTAAGAAATTAAATTACTGGCATAGGCCATAAAGATGTATCTCACAGTTTTGAATGAAGTCAGAGAAGCAATGTCTGTAAGAAGCATGGTATGTTAATCTCTATAAGAGGTGTGACACCCCAGCACTGGTCCAGTAATCAAGGAGCCTCAATCCTCATCACTGGCAACAGTGGGAGACGTACACACTGGGAGGATGACAAGTACACACACAATAAAGTGCAATTTCCCTTAAGAGCACACAAAGACCACAGTCAGTCTGGGCTGGTTTCTCCCTCTTTCTCCAGCTCCCCAATAAGACTCCCTTCTGGCACAGCTGTAGGGTTGAGATCTCAGCTGAGTGACCAAGCCAAGACCTCCAGCTCCCTCTCTGTACAACCACTGCTTTGTGTCCCTGCCTAAAATAGCTCACACACACACACACACACACACACACACACACACACACACACACACACACACACACACACACACGCACACGCTTTTGAGGTTTGATTTACACACACATACATACACACACACACACACACACACCTGGGAAAGGTGGGCACAGGTTTACTAGTTATGCCCCCTTCTGCCCAGATTATAAGGTAGTTTTCACTGCTACCAGCCACTACTTATCAGTCACTTTAAGGCCCTTAACAAAGGGTGTCCAATCCTACTGTACAATGCTACTATTACTCCAAATGGTAGTCTGACCAAGAGCAAGTCTATTAGGAGTGGCCTGCACAGTGGTACCAAGTAAATATGCAAGTACTCTCAGAGCTTAAATATGTTTCACAAATAGCAGCCACAAAACAGGTTTAAATAGATTTAATAATAAACAACAAAAGAACAAGACAATACTAAATATGTATTCATAGGTACTTCAGAGTTCAGAATCACAAGAAATACTTATAACAACATTGCAGGACAGTCTCAAATAAATTCAGAAAACATCTAAACTAATCCTTACTATATTCCCAACTATATCTAAAAGAATTACTATACCCTAGAAGCTTACTATTACAGCAAGGCAAGTGTGGTGAATGGATCTCCTAGCTGATGATGTTGTCAGGTCAAGACAAATACAGAATGCACTGTCACTCTCTCAGAGTTTTTAAATTAATAGCAAATATTACTGCTGGGATACCTGCAGCATAATATCACCTTTTGTCACCTGACTTCAGTTCCCAGGCTCAACAACCATTCCTAAAAACAGCTAACATTTAGCATCTCCCTGTGAAAATACATAGCCTTCAGATGTCTGCAACTGCTGGAAGACATAAAACAATAAAACACTTACAAAACAATGCAAAAGGCTCCCTAGTTTTAGACAACCTTTCTCCTTGCTGCATTGAAACTAACGTTTATGGCACAATTATAAAACAATTTAATTTCAACTATTTTACTGAAGTTTTGCAAGTTAACCTTCTATGTGCCAGTTTCCACTGTTTATATACATTTACACAATTACAATAGTGTATACACATTTCTGTTCTTTTCCAGTAGGGTACACTGTGGATGCATCTTTAAGCTCAGTGCTTTACACACACTTCTGTACCAGCAGTTTGACATACATATAACATATAGTTCTAAAACAATGGTAACACAAGCATATGAATCATGCTGATATTCACAAATGACATAATTATTTACAAAATTCCAAATAGCTGGGTTGGCAGTGTCTTCTTCTGTCACACTTCTATATAAACCATATTAATATTCACAAATGCCATACAATTATTTACAAAATTTCAGCTTGCTGGGTTGGCAACATTTCCTTTTGTGACATTACCCCCCCCCCCCCAAGACTCAAGCTAATTATTCAAGTGACCCCTGGGAAATGTTGCTTGAAAGGGGTGACTCTCTGGGAATACATTACCCCATACCCTGTCTTGAGATTCCAGCTGCCTTGGCATTGCTGACCCCAGTACAGTGCTGCACTGTCCTATCATATGCCTGCAACCCTAGGCTCCACCACAGTAATTTGGGGTCTGGCTGTCTGGCTCCCTGTAGGCAACGATCCTCTTCCCTCAGACTCCTCCTGCCTCCTATTGCCAATACCTAGCCCCAGAGCCTCCCTATCATGGTAAGGTTTCATCATGTTAACATGGTACAGTATGTGCCCCTGTCTCTTACCATGTAGTTAACATCATTGAACTTCCTTACCCCTTTGAAAGGTCCCTCCCAAACTGCCCACAGCTTGTTGTGTCTGACAGGAATGAGAACCATCACTTGTTGCCCCACAACATACTCTCTAGCTCGAGCATTCCTGTCATACCAGACCTTTTTCAGCTGTTGGGCTTCTGCCAGGTTCTCCTGGGCCAAGCCCATGAGTTCCCTTTTCCTTGTCCTGAGGTTCAGGACATATGCCACAACAGACTCCTTGTGGGATTCATACTCACCCTCCCACTCATTACAAATCAAATCTAGACGTCCCCTCACCCTATGCCCATACAGCAACTCAAAGGGTGAAAAACCTGTGGATTCCTGGGGCACCTCCCTGTAAGCAAGCAACAGATGGGGCAAATATTTGTCCCACTCCCTTTTAAACTGGTCTGCAAATGCCCGTAGCATGGACTTTAGTGTAGAGTTTAACCTCTCAACCAGACCATTAGTCTGGGGGTGGTATTTAGGTGCTTTACCCCACAGTGCTTTCACAGACAAGCCAGCAGGTCTGACATAAAACTGGCACCTCTGTCAGTCAGTATTTCTTTTGGGAAACCTACCCTGCTGAAAATCTCTAACAAAGCATTTTCTACCTTTTCTGCCTCAACGGAGGACACAGCCACCACCTCAGGGTATCTGGTAGCCTAATCTACTACCACTAGGATATACTTTTGACCTGTGGAACTTGGGGTACTCAGAGGCTCCACAATATCCATAGCTACACTCTGAAATGCCTCAATTACAGGCAAAGGCATCAAAGGAGCTTTCACCTTGTCTTCTGCCTTGCCTACCTTTTGGCACTGCTCACAGGTCCTGCAGTATCCTGTTACATCTCAGGAAATCCCAGGCCAATAAAAGTTCTGCATAATATGTCTGTTTGTATATTTTATGACCATTTGACCTGCAAATGGAATATCATGGGCTATGGCTACAAGTGCCAGATGGTAGGCTCTGGGCACTACCAAATGCTGTAGTCTCTCACCCTCACGCCATCCCTCAGGGGTACACTCTCTACACAGTAACCCTTTTCCCAGAATACAGCTTCATCCTTCCCTTGAGAATCAGGTGCCTCACTAGCTACCTCCCTCAGGCCTTGTAATGTATGGTCTGACAGCTGAACCTGTCTCAACTCTCTCTCTTTGTAATCCTTCCCAGCTCCCCTTCCACAGGAAGTCTGGTATTCTCTGACAGTGGTGCCTCACTGTCAGCCTGGGTACTACTACTCACCTCTGCCCTTGCAGTCACTCTGCCCAAGGGAACATCAGCACCCTCAAGCAGCAGTGGCTTACCTTCAGTCTCACTGCTACAAGGTAGCTCCCTCTCTGAAGTAACTACCACAAAAGTCCTGGCTTCAAGTCTGTGGTTTGTCTGGGTCTCCCCCAGGCTACCAGACCCACATGCTTGTCTCCAAGCCTGACTGCATGTCACTGCATGCGCACAAGGTAATGCATTATCCAAATCATTCCCTATCAGGACATCTGCAGGGATATCTTCAAACACACCTACATGCTGGCTTCCTTTTCTACCCACCCAGTCAATGAGAACCTTAGCCAAAGGTATTTGGAATGGGGTCCCTCCTAATGCTCTGACTGGAGTAGACTGCCGAAGCAAATAGTGCTCCTCTTTAACCATTGCAGACTTCACGATGGTTAGGTCAGAGGCTGTATCTCTCTTAGCACTGGCCTCTTTCCCATTTACTAAGATAGGATATAACCTCTTGTGATAGTCTGACACCCTTGCTGTCTCCAGACAATTTACTGCTGGCATTCTGTCATTCCCACTTACTGGTTCTCTTACCTTTTGTTCCCCACCTTGCCTCCATGGACATCTATATGCTACATGGCCCCACTGGTTGCATTTAAAATATTTAACCCTTGGTCCTGGATGTGAACCTGGACTAGTGGCTTCTCTTGCTACTGTCGGACTCCGTTGGGGTGGTTTAGGCTGCCCACCATGGTTTCCTTAGACCCATTAACAGCACTGGATGTCCCTTTCCTGTGAAAAGATCCCCTGCTTGCTAGGTATAGGTCTCCCTTCTTCCCCAACTCATCTACATTATTTCATTGCCTATCTGCTAACCAGATTCTTATGTCCTCAGGCAAAGTGCTAAGGGCTTATTCCGTCACCAAAAGGTCTGCCAGCCCTTCAGAAGTGGTGACCTGACATCTACTCACCCACCTATGAAAATAAGTGCTTAGTTCAGCAATATATTTACACACACTTTCATCTCCCTATGCTCACAAAACGTTTTCCTATAAGCTTCAGGTGTTAACTTAAAACACTCTAAAAGACAATTTTTAACAGCATTATAATTTAATTCGGTCCCAGCCCATTTGAAAACCATACCCCCCCATAACTAACCCTAATCCATCACATAACACATCCTTATTTCCTAAAACAGCTAATGACCTGCTCAAACTAAATATGAATGACAGAAGCATAACCAACAAAGTTCATGACCTTCACTCTAATGTTTACCTATATGCCCCTGACATAGTATTATTAACTGAAACATGGCTTAAACCTGGCATTTCCAGTAATAAAATCATAGCACCTGGCTATCATATCCTACAAAAATGACTGATCGGCTAAAAAGGAGGTGGTATAGCTATACTATTTAAAAATCTAGTAAATGTAGAAAAGCTGGACATACACACACACCCATATTAGGCAATGCAGAAACTATAATAGCAAAACTAAAAATTAACCGCAGAAAAAGTATCTACACAACTGGTTGCTACACACCACCTGGCAACAATATACCCACCCGGGAGACACTGCTTGACTGGGCCTCAGAAACCTTCATTTTGGGGGACTTCAACATTGACTGGATAACTTGTAACTCAAGTTCTCCCAGCAACTTCATCAACCTCTATGAATTTTCTCAGCTTATCCAATCTCCCACTAGAAATGACAAAACTACCAAGAGACAATGGGTCTCTATCACCACATCGAATGGTGATAAGTTTGAACGCCCTTTGTTCGAACCTAAAAAAATCATCACAACTTTAAAACAAACTAAAGTGGGGGGCTTTACCCCCACATCCCCCCTACTTAAATATACCAACTCTGAGATCGCACTACAGTGGAGGAAATAGGAAAGCCCGAAAGATGGCCCACCGATTTTTTTCCTCTGGGGAAAAAAATTGATGTTCCATAACTTCGCGGTTCAGGGCTTTCAGACTTTTAGGTTCGAACAAAGGGCGTTCGAACTTATCACCATTCGATGTGGTGCTCAAGACCCCACAGACAATACTCGACTGGATCCTGACAAACAGACCCACTCTTATCTGTCAGTCAGGATGATAGTATAAGTGACCACTTACCTACATTTCTAATATGACATCGCACTATCAGAAAAAGCCCACCAACTACCAGGTAATTAGAAACAAGAAAAACTTCAACCCATCGTGCTTTATTAATGCACTAAAACAATGTAACTGGACTTCTCTAAAGAATCTTAACCTTGATAAAGCTGTTCAGTACACCAACTCAACCTTCCTAGATATCTTAAATTCCCAAGCTCCTACTAGAACTGTTATGAGTCAAGGCCAACTACGCTCCCTGGATGAGCAAGGAGGCTAGATTCCTGCTGAAATACAGAGCTAAAGCCTGGGATCACTGGAACAAAACTATCCCATACAGATAAACAGGCAAACCTGGAACTCCATAACAAGTCAAAGAAATCTGTGAAAATAGACAAAATGACCTACTACCACAATAAAAAAACTAAATATCACAGTAACCTTAAAAAATTCTGGACAGCTGTTAACAACATTCTGCTTCCTGGAAAAGCTGGTACTCTCTCACCAACCTTAACTGATAACTCACTCAATGTTCCCACCATCTTCAACAAATTCTTTACTGAGTCCATACTGGCCCTTGCTGACTCTCAAAAAGTACAGTTCTGTACACTTACCATAAATGTAGATGTCCGAGTGTATTCACTGTTGCAGTCACCACGTCTGGGTTATCCCTACCAGGGTAGCCCTTAGTCTGCCCGAATACCAGAGGCTTAGTATTTCTGCATCGGTTGCTGTCGCTTCAGGACTGACGTCAGGTCGTCAGTAGTATAAAGTAAGGCAGCCGATGCCATTACATCAGTTTTTCTTGCCACAACTGTCAGAAGCCCCAAACTGGGAGCCAGTAAAAAGTAAATACCAAAAAGTTCCTTGTTGTAAGGAGAGAGAGACAGAGAGAAAGAGAGAGAGAGAGAGAAGGGGGATGGAGGGAGGGAAACCAGGACTGCAACAGTGAATACACTTGAACATCTACATTTATGGTAAGTATACACAACTGTACTATGTTCTTAGTGTTTCACTGTTGCAGACATCACATTTGGGTTGATTCCCAAAGCTGAGGAAAAGGTTGGAGGCAGTCAAGAAGACTAGGGGCTGGCTAGGATGCCCTGCAAGGCTGCAGTGGCAAAGCCTGCCCTGGATTTGGAAAAGGGTAGGCAGGTGGTAAAGGTGAAGGTGTGAACAGATGTCCATGTTGCAGCCTCCAGGATGTCCCTGGTGGGGACTCCTCTGAGGAAAGCTGCAGAGGTGGAGGCTGCTCTCGTAGAGAGAGTCCTGACCCCCTTAATGGGAGGTTTCCTGTGTTGCTTGTGGCAGAAATGGGTGCAGTGTGCTATCCATTTGGAAATGGTTTGCTTGGATATGGTTTTGCCCACAGTTCCTGCAGCAAAGCTGACTAAAAACTGATCTGAATTGATTTAGTCCTGTCGAGATAGAATCTGAGCCGTCTGTGCACATCTAGAGAGTGTAATACCCTTTCTCCCTTGTTTTGTGGTTTAAGGAAAAAGGTGGGCAAATGAATGGATTGATTGAGAGCCACACTGGACACCACTTTTGGCATGAAGGATGGGTTAGTCCTGAGGGACACCCTGTCAGCATGGAAGATGATGAAGGGCTCTACAGCCATGAGTGCTTGTAGCTCTGATACTCTTCTGGCTGGAGTGATGGCCAGAAGCAGGGCTGTCTTCCAGGAGAGAAACTTTAACTCTGCTGAACCTGCTGGTTCAAAGGGGGGGGGGGTAGGGTGAGTTTTTCCAACACAAAGTTTAGATCCCAACCTGGGGTGGGTGGCCTCAAGTTGCTAGCCCCTCTCAGGAACTGTTTGATGACAGGGTGTTAGAAAAGTGGTTGCTCATTGTTGAAATGAGCAGAGACAGCAGACGCATGAATTCTAATTGAGGAAAAGGAGAGACCACTGTGTAGTAAGTCAGCTAGGTAATCCAGGATGAGAGGTAGGGACGGCTGTGCCATATCGGCTTCCTTAGCCTGGATCCAGGTGCAGAACCTTTTCCATTTGTCAGCATAAGACTTTCTAGTGCTGGGGCATCTGGCCTCACATGTAACATCTAGAACCTGTTTACTGAGACTGACAGCTTGTTCAGTGGTCAGGGAATAAGCCAGGCTGCCAAACTGAGCGTCTGCAATTGGGGATGCATGAATTCTCCTTCCTTCTGGGTTAGGAGGATTGGGATCTGAGGGAGATGCCATGGTGGTAGTGGGGACAGGCTGCGCAGCAGTGGGTACCAGTGCTGGTGTGGCCAGTCTGGAGCAATTAGGATTGTCCTCGGTTTTCCCACCCTTATTTTGAGCAGCACCCTGGAAATGAGAGGTAGTGGGGGAAAAGCATAGACCGAGAGGTTGATCCACTGGAAGGATAGGGCATCCACTTTCCACGCCCTGCAGTGAGGCTTCCTGGTGCACAACTTGCTGAGCTGAATGTTGGAGTGGGAAGCAAAGAGGTTGACCTTCGGGGTGCCCCATTTCTGAGTTATTAGGGTGAAGGTTCTTTGGTCTAGCTCGTGTGGATCCAGAAGGTTTCTGCTTAAGTTGTCTGCCAGAGAGTTTAGAGAGCCTGGCAGGAATTGTGCTAACAGGTGTAGTTGCATGGTTGAGTCTGTGTGTCAAAGGGTCATGGCGAGCCTGCATAGAGGGTAGGAGTGAGTCCCTCCCTGCTTGTTGATACACCACATCACAGTGGTGTTGTCTGTTTTTATCAGTAGAGCCCCTAGGGAGAGAAGGGGCCTGAAAGCTGTCAATGCGTGCTGAACAGCCAACATCTCTTTCTGGTTGATGTGCAGATGTATTTGATGTTGGCTCCAATGGCCCTGTATGCATCTGCCGTCTAGGTGTGCACCCCAGGCATAGTCTGATGTGTCTGTGGTGAGGGTCTGGGCCATGTAGGGTGGTGAAAAGGGTAGTCCCTTGTTGTAGTTGCATGCTGCTGCCCACCATAGAAAATCTTTCCTTAGGCAAGGTATCATAGGTATAAGAGTTTCCAGGTCTTGAGAGTGTTGACACCAAAGGCTTTTTAGGCACCACTGAAGTTTCCTCATATGCAGTCTGGCATATGGAATGAGTAGAATGCAAGAGGCCATGAACCCCAGAGCTTGCAGGATAACTGGAGTCTGGTGGCCAGTTGAGAGAAATAAGCTGTCAGATAAGTTTGCTTTTCTGGAGTAAGGAATGCCATCTGGGATGCTGTGTCCAGGCTTGCTCCCAGGAATATAATCTTTTGGGTGGGTACTAGTTTGGATTTCTTTTCATTGATAGTGTATCCTAGGGAGGTCAGTAAGGCCTTTACAAAAGCCAGGTGCTTGAGCAGCTTTTCCTGTTGGCCTGCCTGAATTAGGCAGTCGTCTAAGTATGGGTAAATTTGAATATTTGTCTGCAAAACACAATGGAGAGGGACAGATATTTTGTGAAAACTCTGGGAGCAGTAGATAAGCCAAAGGGAAGCGCAGATAATTGAAAGTGCAGAGATCCTGCCCTGAAACGTAAATATTTCCTGCAAGATTCCCTCTTTAGGTCTAGGGTGGCTAACCAAGCATTCTTGGAGGGCATAGGTAGTATTTGCTGGAGGGTGAGCATTTTGAATTTTGGTATCACCAGGAAAGTGTTTAGAATGGATAGATCGAGGATGGGGTGCCAGGTGCCTTCTTTTCTGGGTACCAGGAAGAGCCTGGAGTAGAAACCTTGGCCTATTTGTTCTGCAGGAACGTGCTCTATTGCCCTCATAGAGAGCAGGGAAAGGACTTGCTTTTTGGCCTGCCCACTGGTTTGGAGGAAGATCTGGGAACCCTTTTGGGATTGGTAGAGTGTGGAAAGAAAAACTGTATCCCTAGGACACTATGTTGAGGACCCAGCGGTCGTTGGTAATGGTGGCCCAGGTGCTTGCGTGGAAGGAGAGTTTTCCTCCTACAGGGAAGTGCAGGTAGGCAGATGGAGGGGGTGGAAGTGGAGAGTTATTTTGAGTTCTTAAAATGAGGGAGTGGCTTAGCACTCCCTGGTTTTGAAGTGGAAGAACTCCATTGCTTTGATCTCTGCATTCCCTGTGGCTGTTGTCTGGTGAGCCTGCGCTGAACTGACCTGGAGGAGGCAGGAAAGGACCACTGCTTGGAGGGGTAATGCCTACAGAACCTGGGTGGCTGACCCTGCAGGAAATCCTTAACTGTCTGCATAGATTTTGCTTTTTCTTCCATCTTTCTTAAGACCTCCTCTGCCTTGGTGCCAAATAAGTTGTCATTGTGCAAGGCTGCATCCAATAATTTGGATTTGACATGGTATGGCAAGGGCTGTTCCTAAGGACAGAACCAGTGACTGCTGCCCTGCAAGATGCTTCTAGGGCATCAAAACCACAGTGTAAGGTGTGCTTAGTTACTTGACTTGCAGACTGCATTAACTCTTGTAACTCTTTATTTTCTGCACTAGCAGGAAAGGATGATATTTTTTCTTTGAGGAGTTCCATGGTGTGTTGCTGAAATTTTAGCATATGGAACTGAAAATTTAGGGCTCTAATAGCAAGAGTAGCAGAGGTGTATACTTTCTTACCCCATCTGTCTAATGCTTGGGAATCCCTATCTGAGGGGGTGGGATTTTTAGCAGAAGTTGCTTTAATTCCTTTAGGCCCTTGAGAAATAAACTCAGAGTCAGCAGTAGGATTTTTAAAAAGAAATTTGTGTGAGTCAGGGACTCTGTAATACCTGTCAGGTTTCCTGGGAGCAGGAGGGAGGGTGTCAGGAGTCAAACTGGATTCCATGAAAACATCATCCAAAACATCCAGGACAGGAGGAATGGACAAGGGTCTGTGCTGTGGAAGATCTAAAAATTTCCTGAGTCTCTTTTTAGACTGAGGGTAGTCCTGACATTCCCATGGAAATGCTCCCTTAAAATATGTAGTGTTTCCCCAAAGGAAAAGTCCTCGAGTGAAGAGGCTGAGGGAATGGATTCCTCTGCATCAGAATCCTCATAAGCAGAGAGGGGTTGCAAGTCTTTATATTCAGATGCATCAGAGTCATCGGACTCCTGTTCAGATAAAACTACTGGGGAGAAATCTCTTTTTCTTTTGGAAGGGGTAGCTGGGCTTCCCCTGATGAGAATTATAAGGTCTTCTGCCATTTTAAGCATTTGAGACTGACGCAAGGAAGCAGGGGCCTGAGATTGGGTCATCGGTTTCTTGGGTGTGGTTCGTACCCTGGGCCTTAGAAACTTGGTAGTTTTTGAAAGAACGGTAGATGTGATAGAAGCTGGTCTGTGTCAAGAAATGGTAGTGCGAATTACTTCCTCAGAAGCCAACGCCTGCTCAGCGGCTCCGGACCCATCCAAGGTAGAGACATCCGCAGGATCCTTAGTCGTTGAAGAATTCTGCGGCATACCGGACTCCAAAAGGGCCTCACTTTGGACAGGAGAACTGACGACTAGCTTAACAGAAGCATCGTCGGAAGGTTTGGATCTGTGCGGTCTGTCTCTGTCTTTATCCTTATGGTTTTTTGGAAGATCTGCTGTTGGATGACTTACCGAAGCCATATCGGAATTTGAGGACTGAGAGCGAACATATCTAGCTACAATAAGGGCCCGACGACATATAGTTTTGGCATTGAACAAAGCACAAAAACAGCAGCGAGGGACGTCGTGGTCTGGGACCAAGCAAGTGACACAGTAAGAAAGAAAGTCTCGATGTGCTATTTGCATTCCAAGGGTGACACAATTTTTTACTTTTTCTGACATCGGTTAGAGCAAAAAAAAAAAAAAGGATCCCCAATGGGGTACTTAGCTTTAGAAGACTTCAGCTTCAATTCGGAAAATGAAAATTCAGGTAGCAGCCAACCGGCACTCGTGCAAACTGCTTCTGCTTTAGGCTCCTTGGCAAGAAATACTGATGTAATGGCGTCAGCTGCCTTACTTTATACTACTGACGACCTGATGTCAGTCCTAAAGCGACAGCAAACAAAGCATAAATACTAAGCCTCTGGTATTCAGGCCGACTGAGGGCTACCCTGGCAGGGATAACCCAAATGTGATGACTGCAACAGTGAAACACGAAGAACATCTGTTCACCCTCCAACTCATCACCAAACTACCATGCAACAAACAACGGCTTTAGCTTCCATCCTGTCTCTACTGACACTATTAAGAAACTAAAATCCACCAACCTAGCCGCTGTTAAACTTCCAGATGAATTTTTGAAAATAGCCGCTGATGCCATTGCATACCCTGTCTCCATACCTGTCAACCATTCAATATCTGAAAATCTAGTCCCTAAAACTTGGAAAATTTCTCACATTATTCCACTCCACAAACTTCTGTATGCCTTCCCTATCCTCACTAATCTTAGAAAGATTGATTTAACTAAACCTGCTGCCTGCTATAACAAAATTACAAAATTCGCCACCAAAGAGTTCACCAACTCTCGGTCTATAGCAGTACTATTGCCTCTGTCCAAAATACTGGAGAGGTATATACACTCACAACTCATGGACTACCTCCCCTCCAATAACCTTCTTACAGACACTCAACATGGCTTCAGGCCCCATCACAGCACCACTACAGCCCTTATGTCTTTCATTCATACATTAAGCAACCACAAAAATAATGGCAACTATGTCTCTGCTATATTTCTTGACCCCTGTAAGGCATTTGATATGGTTAACCACAACAAACTCATCAATTCTCTCTCAGAACTGAATCTCAGTAAACCTACCATTACCTGGTTTCAAAGCTATTTAACAGGTAAACAGCAAGCAATACAGTGGAGGCAAGAACTCTCCCCTTTACTACCAATAACAATGGGTGTTCCTCAGGGCTCCATCCTTTGTCCATTACTTTTCTCTATCTTCACTAACAACCTCCACACCTCTGCTCTACATGCCTCAGTCATCCAATATACTGATGACTGAACACTAATATGTTAATCTCCCTCTCTCCAAGAACTGCAATTACTAACACAAGCCTCCTTCCATTCTGTAGAAAAATGGCTTACCAACTCCCAACTAATACTCAACCCCAATAAAACCAAACTTCTCATATTCCGCCCTACCAATCACTCCACTTCTTTATCCCCATTTAATATAATTTCTAATAACAAAATAACCATCTCTCCTGTCACTCACACCAAACTCGTGAAATCTGACATTCACATTTCACTCACCATAAAGAAAGTACATAAAAAACTAGGGGCACTATATAAAAATAATTCCTCATAAAAAACACAAGGACTAAAACAGCACAAACACATCTCATCTCTTCACTTCTGTATGCCTTCCCTTTCCTCACCAATCTTAGAAAGATTGATTTAACTAAACTTGCTGCCTGCTATAACAAAATTACAAAATTTCCCACCAATAGCTCACATCAAACACACCACTGCTCAGCCCTTAAACAACTCAACTGGCTTGAACTTCTCCATCTCTTCCTTTACAACCAACTTTTACTAACCTATAAGATTCTGTACTAGCCTGATAAAATCCCTGCACTACAAAATCTAATGCATTCCTATTCCAGTAGTAGGGTCCTACACTCCAACAATAAACCTCAGCTTCAAATCACTAAAACCAACAGCACTGCAGGAGCCTCCCTCTATTCAAATTGTATAGCATAAAAATGGAACACCTTGCCCGCTAATATAACAGCCAGATCATCTGTGACTCAGTTTAAACAATCACTAAAAACACACCTACAAGCAATCTGGATCTGCAACTGTGACTCCCCAGGTTAGTCTATTTCCAACTCTTTCTGCTCACCCAGGATTAACCCTCCTCCCTCATTCTCTGACTACTGATTTCTCTCTAATCTTGCAAGTCTCTGTCCTCATACATCTCTCCTATTCTCATTAGCTAACAACTCTTAAGTATACAGACTCGTGTGTACCTTTATTGTTACAGTACCATACTATATGAAATGTTATTTTGGATAGTACAGATTAAAGAATTTCCTTGATTTTGGTTGACATAGTCTGAAGTCTTACTATCACAGTTTAGCCTTGATTTAAATGTATAGTGTTATTCTGTACTTATGGAACTGTACTTGTTAATCTATGTTATAAGTAGACCTTACTTCTAGCTGATGTACAGTCTTGTGTTATTATTCTAGTTTTCCTGGATGTAAAATTGTATAGTGCTTTTCATTTGCTATATAATTGTACTTGTTAATCTATGTTATATGTGGAACCTTTCTCCTCGGGCCTCCACTAAAAAAGGACTTTTGTTCAGTCGGACTTTCCCGGTAACCAAATGTAAAATTAATTCATTTAATTAAATTAATTAATTAACAATCAGTATCTCACAATTTAGGCATTTACAGCTTTATCATGGAGTAAGGGGGTCAGGAAATGTACCCAGAGCCCTTGGTCAAAATTATACTGCTTAAATATCCTTTCAAACACATGAATAAAACTGCCAAAACTATCAACTTCTGTAAATCATGGAAGAAATTTACTGACCTTTGTGGCTTCTGGGGTTTGGTTACTCCCTTCACTATTACCTCCATGACCCTGATGAAGAGCCAGCATCTCCTTCTCATGTTGCCTCTCCCTCTCATCCTCCTCAGCTTCCATACGTCACAGTTTCTCATTTTCCTCAGCCTACAGACATCTCAGCTTCTCATTTTCCTCAGCCTGCAGATGTCTCAGTCTCTCTGCTGCTTCTATTTCCAAATGTTTAACGTCCAGTTCAAATCTCAACTCCAGATGGATTTTTAAGTCCTCTGTGGAAAGGCTTAACTGTCCATTTTCTGGGAGTTGTACATCTCCAAGACCAATCTGCTTGTCCTCCTGATTGTTGGTCTGTGATGCAGCTGTGCCCAAGGCTGTAATCACTTCTGATTCAGTCGAGTTGGCATGCACCAGTACTATAGCCTGGCACATCTCAGCTTGCCATACTCCTCTGCTGACATCCTTGCCTGCGCTCCCTGCCTAACTAAGCTAACAAAAATAAATAAATAAAACAATTGTGATATGAAACTCTGATTGTTCACTGTGTGACTGATTGAGTGTACAAACACCTTCCTTAGTGACCACTGTTTACAGGCTACAGAAATCCAACACCCACACCACAGAATCCTAATATGTGGATACCAATGCCACCAATTGATATGTGCTGTGGATATCCCAGCACTGGCCCAGTAATCAAGGAGCCTCAGTCCTCACCACTGGCAACAGTGGGGGACGTACACACTGGGAGGATGACAAGTATACACACAGTAAAGTGCAATTTCCCTTAAGAGCACACAGAGACCACAGTCAATCTGGGGCTGGTTTCTCCCTCTTTCTCCAGATCCCCAATAAGACTCTCCACTGGCACAGCTATACATTTGAGATCTCAGCTGAGTGGCCAGGCCAAGACCTCCAACACCCTCTCTGGCCAACCAGTGCTTCATATCCCTGCCTAAGTAGCTGACACACACACACACACACACACACACACACACACACACACACACACACACACACACACACACACACACACTTTTGAGGTTTGACTTATATACACACACACACACCTGGGAATGGCTGGCACAGGTTTACTAGCTATACCCCCTTCTGCCCAGATTATAAGGTAGTTTTCACTGCCACCAGTCAACTTAACAGCTACTTTAAGGCCCTTAACAAAGGGTGTCCAATCCTACTGTGTAATGTTACTATTAATCCAAATGGTAGTCTGACCAAGAGCAAGGCTACTAGGAGTGACCTGCACAGTGGTACTAAATAAATATGCAAGTACTCTCAGAGCTTAAATATGTCTCACAAATATCATCCACAAAGAGAGGTTTAAACATATTTACTAATAAACAATGAAAGAACAAGACAATACTAAATATGTATTCACAAGGACTTCGGAGTTCAAAACCACCGAGAATATTTAAAACAATGTTGCAGGGCAGTCTCAAATAAATACAGAAAACATCTAAACTAATCTTTACTATATTCCTAAATGCATCTAAACGGATTACTACACCCTAGAAACTTACTATTACAGCAAGGCAAGTGTGGTGAATGGATCTTCTGGTTGATGATGTCAGGTCAAAGACAAACAGAATGCACTGTCACTCTCCCAGAGAGTTCTTGAATTAATATCAAATATTATTGCTGGGATACTTGCAGCATGACATCACTTTTTGTCACCTGACTTCTGTTTCCAAGCTCAACAACCATTGCTAGAAAATGCTAGCATTTAGCATCTCCCTGTGAAAATACATAGCCTTCAGATGTTTGCAACTGCTGGAAGACATAAAACAATAAAACACTTACAAAACAACGCAGAGCATTGAAACTAAAATGTATGGCGCAGTTATAAAACAATTTAATTTCAACAATTTTACTGAATAGGTTTATAAGTCCATAGATATTTACTGGGCTAACGACCACAAAGGCCTTTTTAAGCCTAGCCACACATCCCAAATGTCTGACGATTTCTGATACCCTTGATAAGTGTAAGCATGGGCCTGGGAGATGAACTATTTACAGGTTACCTGTTTGCATCGGAGTCATAGGTGCCAAACCAGGGATGAATTTTCGGTTTCCCATCCAATTGTCCAAGTTGCACTTGAATTGGATTAGGGAGAAACTCTGCTTCACATGGGTGGGGAGCCTGTTCCACAGATGGGGTTATTCTCTGTGATACATACCTATCTCTCCAGCAGGTCCTATTCAGGCAAGGCTTAAGTCTTTAGAATGGATTATTCTGGTACTGTTTGTTTTGGAGATATGCAGGAGGTCCATCAGAGTGGGGTCTGACAATGCTCTGTATGCCAGGCATAGATCTCCCCTCAAAAGCCTGTAGGAGACAGAATACAGGGATAGAGCCTTGAGGCGGTCTGCACAGGACATATTACCTATGCCCTGGATTCTTTTAGTGAGAATTTATTTTGCAAGTTAGACTTCTGTGTGTTCCACTATTTATATAGATTTACACACGTGTAGACACATTTCTGTACTTTTCCAGTAGGGTACACTGTGGATACATCTTTAATCTCAGTGCTTTACACACATTTCTGTACCAGTAGTTTGATATACAAATAACATACAGTTCTAATACATTGGTAACACAAGCATATGAAGCATGTTGATATTCACAAGTGACATAAAATTATTTACAAAATTCCAGACAGCTGGGCTGGCAGTGTCTCCTTCTGTCACACTTCTATATAAATCATATTAATATTCACAAATGCCATATAATTATTTACAAAATTTCAGTGACCTAGGCTGGCAATATTTCCTTTTGTGATAGGAGGAACAAAAGTTTGTAATTGTTTTATGACTTCTAGAAGCTGCATCAGATCTGAGCAATGCTCTTGTGTGCATATTACTGACATGTAGGTGCTAAATCCTAGCAATTTCTAGCAAAGGGGGATTGCATGGGAACCAGACGTCAGATCACCAGATGTATGTGATGTCATTCTGTACAGAAATAATGTTTTAATATTAGGTGAGACAGAAGTCTCA
Organism: Protopterus annectens; assembly: GCF_019279795.1. NCBI lineage: Eukaryota > Metazoa > Chordata > Ceratodontiformes > Protopteridae > Protopterus > Protopterus annectens. Next base: position 1,852,281,551 of record NC_056726.1, read on the forward strand.
GGGCAGTCTGTTTCTTGGAACCTGACATAGAAGGATCCCTCATCTACTCCATCTTGTCTTGCTCTATTAATTAAGTAGGAACAGTAATTCTCTAGATCAGTCAGGAAAATACAATGAAAATAGTTAAGTACTGTTTTTCTATAACTGTGTGACTCTTTCCAGCTGTGTTACTTTTAATATTTCCTGTGACTGAATCTCTGGTGTTTACTGTAAACAGATAATTTGTATTTTTATGCTCTTTTTATTATTTATTATTAAATATATTTAAACTTTTCATTGTAAATGGTCCTTTAGAGAATATTTTAACCTTTGAGAGTACTTGTATCTATTGTTAACACTGTAGCCACTGCTGACGCCTGGCTGTTTGGTCAACATTACCATTTGTATTAATATTAATTTCACTCAGTATAACTGGGTACTCCTGCAAGAGCCTTTGGTAGCTGGCTTTCTAGTGTCTGGTGGCAGTGATATCTACCTTATAGTCCGGGCAGAATGAGGCACAGCAGGTAAATCTGTGCCAGACTTTCCCAGGGGGGTGTGTGTATGTGTGTGTGTGTGTGTGTGTGTGTGTGTGTGTGTGTGTGTGTGTGTGTGTACACATGGGCGTGAACTGCAGTGAAGTAACCTAGGGAAAGGAAAAAATTCTGACAGAAGAAAAACAATCTACTAATTGTAGTGGCTGATGAAAAAGTTTTCAGTCTAGTGAGACTGTGCTCAGACAGGAAGTAATCTCCACTTGGTCATCTAGAAGCCAAAGGTGACAATTTGGAAGGGGGTCGGATGGATGGAGTTTGAAGCAGAAGAAAAAGAGACAACATGGATCTAACATTATAGTAAGTACAAACTTTTGCATCCAATGTTGTCCATTTTCATCAGTTCAAACATGGGACAGAATCCCAAGCTGTCAACTGGGTGGTATCAGGGAAGGACATTCCTGAATATTGTGGAGCCGAAAGATAACCACGATCTTGACTCTTCATCCAACTTGTAGTGGGATACAAAAGTGTGTACTGTTGTCCAGGTATCTACTAGACAAATATCAACTGATAAACCTTTACTGAAGTCTCAGAAGAAGAAACTGCTCTTGTTGAGTGTGGCTTAGGTGGTAAAGACACGTTTTTTTTTCTATGAAATACAAAGGAGATATAATCTGAAAGCCACCTGGACAGAGTTACTTTAGAAACTGCTTTTCCTAATTTTAGCCTAGCAAAGCAAATTAATAATTGGTTATCTTTTCTGAAATACTTTGTCCTGTGATTAAAGAATCTGAGTCGTCTGTGGACAATAACAAATGAAGAAGGTATTCTCCTTTGTTAGAGTATCCTGGAAAATAATACAAGCAGTTGTACAGATTGGTTTAAATTAGTATCGGATGCCACCTTAGAGACAAAGGATGCATTAGTTCTGAGGGAAACCCTGTGACTGTGAAAAAAATATATGGGGGCTTTGATGAAAGGGCATGTAATTCTGAGCTTCATCTGGCTAATGCTACTGTGATTAGCAAAATAGTTTTCCAAGAGAGACAGTTTAAGTCGGCCTTATTAGTGGGTTCAAAGTGGGGTTGTGTGAGAGATTAAAGGAGAATTGCAATGTCCCATGGAGGTGCTGGGTCCTTAATGGGCTGGGTCAATACAAAATGTACCCTTAAGAAAGGCATTTGAGATCTTATGGGATGCAATGGACATATCATTAACACCAACATGGAAACTGGAAATAGCCGCCAATTGAATCTTGATAGTTGCAAAACTGTAACCTCTGTCAAAGGTGTGATGATGTGAAGTATTCCAAGCTATGGCAGGAGACATAGAGCAAATAAAAAACAAAGCTTGCTGCCAAAGGATAAAGAATCCAAAACTGAAACAACAAATCCACAGGTGGTGTGACCAATAAGGCTCAGGGTCCCAATATAAAACACATTTACTCAACGAATAAAGAGTGTAAACAGATATTTTGTATTTTCATGTTCTTTTATTATTTATTATTAAATTTATTTAAACTTTTCATTGTGAATGGTCCTTTAGAGAATATTTTAACTTTTGAGAGCACTTATATCTACTGGTGGCACTGTAGCCACTCCTGAAGCCTAGCTGTTTGGTCAACATTACCATTTCTATTAATATTAATTTCACTCAGTATAACTGGGTACTTCTGCAACAGCCTTAGGTAGCTGGGTTTCTAGTGTCTGGTGACAGTGATTACAACCTTATAGTCTGGGCAAAAGGGGGAACAGTGGGTAAATCTGTGCCAACCTTTCCCAGGTGTAGTTTTGTGTGTGTGTGTGTGTGTGTGTGTGTGCGCGTGTGTGCGTGCGTGCGTGCATGTGCGTGCGTGTGCACGCACATGTGTGAAAATCAAATCTCATAGTGTGTATGTGTCAGCTACTTGGAGCAGGGGCACGAAGCACTGGTTTCACAGAGAGGGTGCTGGAGGACTTGGCTTGGACACTCAGCTGAGGACTTTACCCTATAGCTGTGATAGTGGGGAGCCTTACTGGGGCCCTTGGAGGGAGACAGATATAAAGACATCCAGACCCCGGGCTGGCTGTGTTCCCTGTGTGCTCTTAAAGGAAACTGTGCTTGATGCACAGAGATCTTCATCTGGAGATACTGAGTGTATTCATTTGTATTCCAAGTGAACGGCCTTCTCCAGTGTCAGTGGTGAAGATTCAGGCTCCTTGATTACTGGCCCAGAGTGGGGACATCACATATTGGTGACCAGCGGTGTGGATATTAATTGAACTTCTGTAGCCTGTAGGCAGTCGTCACTAAAGGTGTATCCTCTCAGCAGCTACAAGATAAGCATTCAGAGTTTCATTTCACAAGTTTTATTTATTTATTTTTTGTTAGTTTAGTTTAGTCAGGGAACGCAGGTAAAGATGTCAGCAGAGAATTATGGCAAGCTGACAAAGAACCAGGTGGCCAAGCTGTGTAAATCCAAAGGACTGGTGTATGCCAACCTGATTAAAGAGGAAATTATTTCGGCCTTAGTCACAGTTCAGACCAGCAACCAGGAGGATAACCAGTCTAGTGATGGGAACATGCAGCCCTCAGAAACTGGACAGTTTATCTTTCCCTAAGAGGACTTAAAAACCTATCTGGAGTTAAAGAGACTTGAACTGGAGGTCAAAAGCTTGGAATGAGAATCAGCAGAGAGACTGCGGCATTTGAAAGCTGAAGATAATGAGAGACTGCAGTGTTTGTAGGCTGAAGAAAATGAGAAGCGGTGTCAACATGAGAGGGAGATGCTGACTCTTTGCCAGGGTCATGGAGGTAATGAAGACAGGAATAACCAAACCCGAGAAGCAATAAAGGTCAGTAAATATATTCCACAATTTACAGAGGATGATATGTGAAACAGTATGTAAATAGTATAATGTTGACCAAGGGCTCTGGGTACAATTCCTGACCCCCTTACTCCATGGTAAAGCTGTAACTTCTGTTTCTAATTTGCCTGATACTGAATAGTACTACTGAAAAAGTAAAGAAATGTTTACTTGAACGTTTTAAGTTAACAGCTGAAGCTTACAGAAAAAAGTTTCGTGAGCATAGACGCAAGGCAGTGAAAGTGTGTGTGATTATACTGCTGTGTTAAGCGCTTATTTTCATAGGTGGGTGAGTGGGTGTCAGGTCACCACATTTGAAGGGCTGTCAGACCTTTTGGTGAGGGAACAAGCCCTTAGCACTTTGCCTGATGACATGAGAATCTGGTTTGCAGGCTGAAAGTGTAACTCTGCAGATGAGCTAGAGAAAAGGGGGGATATCTACTTAGCAAGCAGGACATCACTGCATAGGAAAGGGATACTAAATGCTGCACATGGATATAAGGGAACCCATTGTGGGCAGCCTAAACCACCCCAACAGAGTCCACCAGTAACAGAGGAAGTGACTAGTTCAGGTACATGGCCAGGATCAAGGGGTAAATCTTTTAAATTTTACCAGTGGGGCCACATACCATACAAACGTCCATGGAGGCAAGGGGGGGGGAGTTGGGGGAGCAGGCAAGTGAGAATAACAGTATGACAGTGGTAAGCTGTCTGGTGACAATAGGGGTAACAAACTATCACTGGAGTTTGTATTTGTATCCTACTTTAGTGGATAGAAGACAGGCCACTGCTAAGAGAGACACAGCCTCTGACACAATCATTGTGAAGCCTACAGTGGTTAAAGAGGAGCAGTACTTGCCTGACCATTCTACTTTAGTCAGAGCTTTAGGAGGGATCCCATTCCTAATACCTTTGGCCAGGGTTCACCCTGACTGGGAGGGTGGAAAAGGAAGCAAGAAGGTAGGTGTGTTTGAGGATATCACTGCAGATGTCTTGATAGGGAATGATTTTGATAATGCAGTACCTTGTGTGCATGTAGTGACATACAGTCAGGCTTGGAGACAGGCATGTAGCTCCAAAAAAATCACACCAAGGTCAGAAACACAACTCAACGTCCAAATCCTTTAATGATTGAGCGCTTTTGTTACAAACTTCATCAGAATCACAACTGACATAGTCATTTCACTAATTACTATACTCTGTCTAATTAGTTCACGTCTAACATCTACCAATGACAACACATTAAAATACACCACTGGTCGTATATAAATTTGAGCTGAACAAACTGGTTAATATATTCACAAAAATTAAAACCACAGTTATTACATAACTAAAATTAATAAAAAATAAGTAATTGTTTAGGTACATTGTATTAAATTTCATAAGACTTTAGCTTAAGAACACTTGCAATCGAAACATGATCATTCAGGCCTGGGGGAGAATTGGCATTTAACCTTAATTGCCACTGAAGTTTTTTCTCTTCACTCTTGTCTGCCCAAGGTCCACCCCGAATATCCTTAACAATAGATTCTATACCAAAAAATAAAAAGTAATGGTCTGGATGTTGTCCTAAGTGACTGACTAGCGCATTCCCGGGATCCTTTTTCCTTATATCCAAATCATGTTCATAGAGCCTATCTTTGAATTTTCCTTGGGTTTTACCCTATAAAATCCACTACAATTTTGACATCGAGCTACATACACTAGACCCTGGGAATTACAGGTACAGTGAAAACTAGGTTTGATGACCATCTGATTTACAACTATCTGCTCACCTACTAAAGGGTACTTACAATAGTTACAAAAACCGCATTTGTATGTTCCTGCTTTTTTCATACTAGAATGAAAAGCTGAGTTGCCCCTACCACATTCCGTACAGTTCTTGATGGTATGTCCTGGTCTACATACAAACTCAGGACGTGGGCCAACCTTGTTGGTCACACCGTTAATACAAGAAAAAATACTCCAGTTTTTGATGACTATATCCTTGAGTAACTTTGCCTTGAGACAATAGTTGGTAATAAAGGACATATGATGATTGTCTTTTAAGGACTGTCTTTCTCCCGTAATTTCACCAACTGATATATAGGTAGACCCTATAAGTGGTACTATATCTCCATTGTTTCTCCTGATGATAACTTCACTTTTAATTGGTGACATCAATTCAGACAGGCATGTAGGTCTGGTAGCCTGGCCCCAGACAGACCCCACACCTGAAGCTGGGGCTGGTGATGTGGCTATTTCGGAGAGGGACCTACCCTGTAGTAGTGAGCCTGAAAGTGTGCCAGAGCTACTGGTATGTACTGATGTTTCCATGGACAGGGTGACTGTGAGGTCAGAGGGGAGTAGCAGTACCCAGGCTGACAGTGAGGAACCACTGTCATAGGATACCAGACTTCCTGTGGAAAGGGAACTGGGAGGAGTCACAAAGGCAGCTTTGAGACAGGCTCTGCTTTGGACCCTACCTTACGAGGCTTGAAGGAGGTAGCTTAGGAGACACCTGATTCTCAAGCAAAAGGGGAGTCTGTATACTGGAACAAAGAATTACTGTATAGAGAGTGAACCCCTGAGGGAGGGCTAGAGGGTGAGGTAATACAGCAATTGGTAGTGCTCAGAGCCTACCATCTGGCACTTCTAGCCATAGCCCATGACATTCCTTTTGCAAATCATAAGGGTATAAAGCATACAAATAAACATTTTATGCAGAACTTTTATTGGCCTGGGATTGCAAGGGATGTAACAGGGTTCTGCAGGACCTGTGAGCAGTGCCAAAAGGTAGGCAAGGTAGAAGACAAGGTCAAAACTCCTTTGATGCCTTTGCCTATGACTGAAGAGCTGCTTCAGAGGGTAGCTATGGATATTGTGGTGCCTCTGATTGCCCCAAGTTCCACAAGGAAGAAGTATATCCTGGTGGTAGTTGATTATGCTACTAGATACCATGAGGCTGTGGCTCTGTCCTCCATCGAGGCAGACAGGGTGGCAAATGTTTTGTTAGAGAGTTTCAGCAGGGTAGGTTTCCCAAGGGAAATACTGACTGTCGGACCTGCTGGCTTGTCTGTGGAAGCACTGTGGGGGTAAAGCACCTAAAGACCACCCCTACTACGCTCAGACTAATGGTCTGGTTGAGAGGTTACAATCAACACTAAACACCATGCTGCGGGGATTTGCAGAGCAGTTTAACAGAGAGCTGGACACTCACTTGCCCCATCGGCTGTATGCATACAGAGAGGTACCCCAGGAATCCACAGTCTTTTCACCCTTTGAGTTGTATGGAAAAAGGGTAAGGGAGCCCTTAGATTTGATTCTTGATGAGTGGGAGGGTGTGTGTGATTCCCACAAGGAGTCTGTTGTGGCATATGTCCTAAACCTCAGGACAAGGCTTAGGGAGCTCATGGGCTTGGCCCAGGAGAACCTGGCAAAAGCCCAACAGCAGAAAAAGGTCTGGTATTATGACAGGAATGCTTGAGCCTGACAGTATCCTGCGAGACAGCAGGTTATGATTCTCATTCCTGTCAGACACTATGAGCTGCAAGCAGCTTGGGAGGGACTCTCTGAAGTGGTAAGGAAGGTCAGTGATGTTAATTACATAGTAAACCTGCTAGGCAGGAGGCATGTGCACATATTTTACCATATTAACATGATGAAGTCTTACCATGACAGGGAGACCCTGGTGCTGAATATCTGCAGTGGATGGCAGAAGGAGTCTGAGGGGGGGATCTGGTGACTGATCTCCTCAGTAAAGCTCAGACTGACTCCTCAGTGGAAGGGGTAGCAATATCCCAGCGGCTATCCCCTACAGAGATTTGAGAAATCCGAGCAGTGTTGCAGGAGTTTGGGGGCATGTTCACTGGGAAACCTGGGTGCACCCACCTGGTGTAGCACCATGTGGATACACAACCCCAAAGGCCTGTGAAGCAGGCCCCTTACAGGGTGCCTGAGCAAGTTAGACAGACTCTGAGGATGGAGATATACAAAATCTTGGAACTGGGGGTTATCCAGGAGTCCAGCAGTCCCTGGGCCACCCCAGTGGTGTTGGTACCAAAGAAAGACTGCAGCACCAGGTTCTGTGTGGACTACAGAAAACTAAACAGTTACATAGAGTCAGATGTTTACCCCATGGCTAGGACAGACAAAGTCTTAGAGCAGCTGGGTGGGGCTTAGTATCTGACTACTATTGATCTGACCAAGGTCTACTGGCAGGTGCTCCTGACTCTCACCACTAGAGAGAGGTCAGCCTTTGTGACTCCTTTTGGATTGTATGAGTTTACGAAGATGCCCTTTGGGATGAAAAATGCTCCAACAACCTTCCAGAGGCTAGTAGATCGTATCCAAGCAGGAGCAGGAGATCATGCCCTTGCTTACCTGGATGATATTGCTATCTACAGACATTCCTGGCAAGAGCACCTTCAGCTTGTCAGGGAGCTCCTGGGTAGATCGCAAAGGGCAGGGTTCACCATTAAGCCCAGTAATTGTCAGGTGGGTAAGACAGAAGTCTCCTACCTGGGACATAGAGTGGGTAGTGGTAAGATCAGGCCAGAACCTGCCAAAGTGGAAGCTATTCAGGCATGGCCTGCCCCTGTTACCAAAAAGCAGGTGAGAGTATTCCTAGGGACAGCAGGGTACTACAGAAAGTTTGTTCCCAATCTTAGTATAACAGCTGATCACCTCACAGACTTGATAAGGAAAAACAGGCCAGATAAGGTAGTGTGGACCCCATCCTATGAGCAGGCATTCCAAAAGCTTAAAGGGGCTTTGGAAGCACTCCCTGTGTTAGCCAGTCCAGATTACAGCAAATAATTTGTTGTGCAAGTGGATGCTTCAAACCATGGGGTGGGGGGGGGGGGGTTGCACTCAGCCAGGTTTCCTCAGAGGGAGAAGAGCATCCAGTATATCTCAGCCGTAGACTCCAACTCAAGGAGAATGTTAAACAGCTGTAGGAAGTATGTCTAGCCATAGTATGGGCACTGCAGAAACTACAGCCCTATCTATAAGAAAGGAAATTCACTGTGGTTAGAGACCACAATCCCTTAACATGGTTACATCCTGCCAGCCAGCAAAATGCCAGCTTATTAAGGTGGAGCTTAGGGTTGTAGCCATATGACATGACAGTGCAGCACCATAGTGGGGTCAGTAATACCAATGCAGATGGGCTCTCAAGACTGGGTACAGGTTAATGTGTTGCCAGACAGGCCCATTTCCCTCAAGCAACATTTTTCAACGGTCTCTTGAAAAAATAGCTTCAGTCTTCAAAGGAGGTGGGGTGGTGTGATGATATTACGTAGTGCCATGTGTGCCTGGGATAGTAGGGCACTGCATGTTTAACATATGCCAGAATAGCTAGCTGGAGTTTTATAAAGACTTTTATCTCATTTGACTATCACACTGATTTGTATAGTTGCTTGTGTTAAAAATGCATCAACAATGGGTCCTGCTGGGCAGAAAAGAATATATATATATGTCATACAGTATTATTATAACTATTTAAATGTATATGATTTAACAGAGAATCCTGGAAGGAAAGACGTTAATCTCAGTACAGCTAATTTTGAAAAACAGGTTGCAAATTAAATGGGCTGGTTTAGGCCATAAAGATTTTATCTTATGGGTCTGACTGCAGCCAGAGACAAAGATGTCTGAGAAAACCAGGGCTAGAAACCTTACTGTATTGTCCTTAGAGGTGAACTAATTGCTACCCTGGAAGGGTGGAAGTTTTTGAAATTGTTTTATAGCTTAAAGATGCTGCAACAGATCTTAGCAAAGCTCTGGGTGTGTATTGTACTAGAGTCAGATGACCAGAGGTGATGTCACTCTACAACAAGCACTGAAATGATTTTCTAGATATTAGTGAGAGATATTCCAGAGCTCTCGCAGCACACTTTGTTTTCTGGAACCTGACAGGAAAGTTCTGTCACAGATATCTCACACAACCACGCATCTTATCTTGCCTTGCTGTACTAAGCAACACAGCACTTATCATCTTGCCTTCCTGTAGTAAGTAACTAAACTAGGGAACAGTAATTCTTTAGTCAGTCAGGAAAATATAGTGAGATTGGTTAAGTATTGTTTTCTGTATCTGTGTGAATCTATCCAACTGTGTTATTTTTTATATCTCCTGTGACTGAAACTCTGGTGTTTATTGTAACTAGATATTTTCATGTTTTCTATATTACTACTTATTACTAAATATTTCTATTCCTTTCATTGTGGCTGGTCTTTTACAGAATACTTTTAACATCTTAAGAGTACTTATGCTTATTTTAGTGACACTGTGGCCCCTCCTGAAAGCCTTGCTGCATTGGTCAAACTCTACCATTTGTATTAGTATTAATTTTACTTAGCATAATTGGGTACCCTTGTAAGAGCCTTAGAGTAGCTGACTGGAGGCAGCATAATTACCTTATAGTCTGGGCAGAGGTGACACAGCTGGTAAATCTGTGCCAGCCTTTCCCAGGTGTGTGTGTGTGCGGAAATCAAATATCCAAGTGTGCGTGTCAGCTACTTGGAACAGGGAAACAGAGCTCCAAAGTGGTCAGTGTGGAGTCTTATTTGGCTGGTTAAGTTTGGTAGGCTCAACCCTTGGAGGTGAGAAATCAGATCTGGAACTGGATCCAGGATCCACGGTCGACATAATAGGTGAGGCCGAAGAAAGGGGAACCATACTTGTCGAGGCCAGTAGGGAGCTAAGAGGATCACTTTGCTTTTCAACCGAAGAGCTTTCTTCAAGAATTGGGGAATCGGAGGAATGGGGGGGGGATAAGCATACAGAAATCCCGTTGGCCAATTGTGGATTAGGGCATCCCTCGGGACTCCCCCTGCAGGGGGATTAGGGGAAAGTAGTTGCTGCATTTGTGGTTGGACAGGGAGGCGAACAGGTCGATTTGTTATTCATATCTGGAAGGACAAAGGGTGCTGATATGGGTACCACTGAGATAGAAGAAGCCACTGAAGGAGTCTCATATGAAGTTTCACAAGAGGTACCATTGGTATAGAAGCTGCCATAGAACCTAGGAGCTGAAGGACCTCTTGTGCTGACACTTTCTATCACCCGGAGTTGTGGTAACTGATTGTCAGGCAATGTGGTGCAGAGAGAAACGTCCCCCGATGCTTCCAGAAGGAAGCAATTGGGACGCTCTTCAGGAGCACTGACAGGACTGTCCAGAGAATGAGTCTCTGAGTCCCTGGTTATGTGGGCCCCCTCTGCTTCGGCTGGGGTGTCTTCCAGAAGAGCTACCCCCCTCTGCCTCTGGGAGTGAACTCACTACGTGTGTCACGAAAAGGACCCTGAGACTTCTTGTGCCACAACTTTCCACTCCTCTGATTCCTGGAGAAGAAACGCTGGGGGGTGGGGGGTGGAAAAGCATACACCTACGGCAGACAGGGTCTTACCATCCTTCTCACACCTGGCTAGAGTTTCCTTCACTTTTGAGCCCAACAGGGCAGATGCTTTGACTGGAGCATTCAGGAAAGGGGTCCGCAAAATTACAAAGGAGCATCCAGGCATGATGTCTCATAACTATGCCTGAACCCGCAGCTCTTGCCACCTCTTTGGTTGCATGGGATATTAACCTCACGGACAAGTTTGATATTGATGCCAGTGTCTCAAGCGGCAACTTTGTCACTCACCTTGTCAGACACCTGTCCTGATAGAGTTCCAGAGAGTTCGGAGATCAAGTCTCTATGGAGCCTCATAAAATGTGCCAGATAGTTCAAGGACGATAAGGCAAAGGTAGAGGAAGCAAAAACTCGCTTCCCTAATCTGTCTACAGCCTGAGATTACCTGTAAGGCGCATGAACAGTCTAGCTCTCTTTGGTGAGCTCTTTCTTTGCGGCCACCGCCACCACCATAGCATCTACTGGTAAACCTTTACACCAATGTGGGTTGAATTTTATCTGGTCTCCATGGGGTTGGCTTAACAGAGTCCAGATTCTTCCAGGCCTGCTGCACCATGAATTGGACTAGCTCGTCTGCAGGAGGGGGTCACCCAAGAGGTAGATGGATGAGTAAGAAAAGCCTGCAGGAAAACAGATTCCTCGGAGGAAGGATTGTTGGGCTTCCAGTCACCCCTCTTTCAACATTTCAAGGATGTCTCCAAAGGAGACATCTTTAGGGGTGACTGTGGGGACACTTCCCCTTCATTGTAATCCGTATTCTCTGTAAGAGACTCCTCAGGCTTCCCCTTCATCACAATCCGCATCCTCTGTAAGAGACTCCTCAGGAGAGTCTATGTGATTCCTCTTGCACGACTTCTTCCGTGGCACCTCTTCAGTGGGAACTTCCGAGGAGGACTCAGAAAAAGGGGCACCCTGCAGTAGGGTATCCCGTAGGTCTCGTGCTTGCTGTCCCAAAGTGGTAGCTTGTGACAGCTGCAGCTCAGGGGGAGGAGACATTTCGGGTTCCGATGCCGGCGGTTTGCGTCCAGAAGCAAGCGACCTCTCCATCACCCAAAAGGCAGGCCCGCCCGAAGAGGGATGGGAGCCCGGAACTGAGCAAGACCCCCTTGGAACCGGGGGTCACACCCTGCTCCGCCAAGCCCACCCCCGAGTGAGGAGCCTCAAGAAGGATCTGTGCCGGCAGGGCCCCTGCCACCGAAGACGGAACCGTATATACACTCAGGACCATACTTGGCGGGCTCTGGGCCTGAGGAAGACCTGGCTCTGAATGAGCCGAAGGCCAAAGGGTCAGTTCCAGGGCCACTGTGAGGTCCACTAGTGGCATTGAGGATGTGGGTATCGAAAGGGGAATCGGAATCGAAGGCTTTGAAACCAGCAAAGAGGTCAAAGTAGGAGAGTAGGATGGAGTCTGTGGAGGAACGGTCCCAAGTCTGGCATGTGGCTGAGTCTTAGTAGGTGTAGGAATCCCCCTGGCTGTGAGCAACTGGTCTGCAAGGTGCACCACATCAAGTTCAGAAAGGCTTCTAGTGGATATCCCCGACGGGGACTCTGGACGTTCAAGGAAGGGGCTATATATCTGCCCCAGAAAGGATTCTACTGATAGGGAGTATCGGGTCCGTGCTATGGAGTCCAATGGCACCACTGTCTCTAGTTTGGAGACAGGGAGTGGAGCATCCATGGTAGTCATGGGTACCGAAGACAGACTTGGTGCCGAGACGACAGTCGGTACCGAAAAAGGGGTGGCAGTGATCATTGGTGGCTCAGTAATGAGTGTAGTCGTAATCACCGGTACCGGAGACAAGCTTGCTGCCAAGACAGCACTCGGCACCAAAGAGGGTGTGACAATCAGCAGTGTGGATGGTGCCGTAGACGTTACTGGCGCTGAAACAAGTGTTGAGAAAGAAGGAACAGATGGAACAGTAGACGGAACTGAGGCCGGTGTCGAAGAGACTGGCTTTGGCTCTAACGACAGTTTTGGCATCTTAGGTTTAAGTGGTTTGTCCAACACATCAGACAGTGAAGCAGGCACAGAATGGGGTCTCCTCCTCTTTTTTTTAGGAGAGGTTGAGCAATCCAATTCAGAAAGAGCCTCTGAAAAGAACAACTTAAGGAGGCTCTTCAGAATTAATTTTTTTTTTGTTCATTTATGATACGGTTACTAAATCCTTGGCAGACAGGTGGTTGTACTGAGAGATGAGGCACTCCCAAACAGTACACACAATCATCATGTAAGTCAAAATTTGGCATTTTCCTAGAACATTTCAGGCAATGTTTGAAGCCTGACGTTCCCTTCTTCTCAGACATTCTAATCAGTCAAGTATAACAGCAAGGAGAAAGACTATACATAGAGAAAGCTATATATATATATATATATATATATATATATATATATATATATATATATATATATATATTTTTTTTTTTTTTTAGAATAAGTAAGAAAGGGAGGAATACCAGTAATGGTGTATAAGGGTTACCACAAGGGTATGGAGAAAGGCCGTACCAACAATGGCACTAAGGTTACCGAAAGGTAAATAGTTAAAAAGGCTGAAAGTAAAACGGAAAGACTAATGACAGCGAAAGCTAGACAAAGGGATAAAGAAACATAACTAATTACTACCAAAACTCTAGTAAAATATCAAAAAAGTTCAATTTTGCTGAGAGCAGGCTTAGACGAGGCTTTATGGCTATGCGGCAAACGATATTTGAGATACAGGAAGAAGGGTATTATGGGTAAAAGCTTAGCTCGAGAGATTTTGGCTGGCATGAGCGTGGTATAAGGCCACGTTCTGAGGACGGAACCAACAACCCATCGATGATGAATGGGATGAAGATTAACAACATCAGATTGTATCTTCTAGAAGAACATTAAGGCTACTTAGACTACCAATAACCCTTTTTTGTGTGCAAAAACACATTTAGCTTCTCCTGTCATAGTTTATGTACAGTAAACAACAAGTTTGCTTTTGGAGGAAAGGACATACAATGGCAATAACAGTAGCTAGGTTATACAGTTTACCAATTGCTGCCAGAAGATGTACAAGTCTGATTCATTAAAGGGCAAATGTATTCTCATTTTGGTGATAAGGTATTTATAACCAGGACTGAATGGCGTAGGGCTCATAATGACCACTTCTGATGTTACTGCACCTAACAATAGCATTAATATAGTAACATTTCAGTGCAGGTGAAGACAGAGATTTATCCAGTGTGCCAGTTGAGCTTATTGCCCTAATTACATCATCACTCAACAAATGACTTTCTGACATAATAATTTTTATTTATTTTTATTTTTATTTTACATTTGTTGACCGGGCTAGTCTAGCTGGATACATGTCCATTTTCAGTAGAGGCCCGGGGAGAAAAGCTCCAAGAAATCATGCAAAGTAATAAAAAGTTAATATAGCAGTTATGAACGATATTAAAAAAACAGCAAATGTTACATAAAAGCCAAAAAAATAGTACAAATGACAATACTCAGTGATTTTATGAGTAGGTGCAGTATACATGTATACTTATATGTTGTGTGCAATAATATTGTTTAATGATATATAAAGGGAAGAAAATAAAGGATATAGGGTGAGATTTAGGGAATCGAAAAGAATTAGTCAGGGTTAGTACAGGAGCATAGCCAGTGTTTATTGAGATGTAGTTTTAGATTCCTTTTAAAAAGTGAGAGAGAAGTCTTAGCTGTGATTTCAGAGGGTAGTTTATTCCATATTTTTCCAACAAAGTTAGAGAACAAGGAGACACCTGCTGAGTTGTTGGGTTTGGTAGTATTAATAAGTAGTTTGTTTGAGGAGCGTAGATTTTTGAGATTATACGGTGTGATTAGGCTAGAGAGTATTGGAGTGTTGCTAGGTTGATACAGGGTCTTATGGACTATTGTGAGCTGGTGAAATTGGAGCTGGTTAAGTAATTCTAGCCAGTTTAGATGTCTTAAATTTAGACAGTGATGGGTTCTAAAAGGAGAGCCTGTAGCAAATCTAGCAATATTATTACAGGATGTTGCTAGTTTATTGAGGTTGTTTTTAGAGAGATTGGTGTATATAGAAGAGGCATAGAGAAGGGTGGAGATTAGGTGAGTTCTGGCTATAGAGGTCCTAGCTACTGGTGTAAGATAGGGTTTAATTCTGTAATGGAATCCTAGTTTTTTGTTAACTAATTTTATTGTGGTGTTTATGTGAGTATCAAAGTTTAGATTGTTGTCTATTGTTATTCCTAACAGTTTAGTGGTTGGGTCAGGAGAGATAAGAGTACCGTTGTTAGAAGTGAGATTGAAATGTAAAGAAATGGACTTTCTGGTTGGTGTGAAGAGTAGCAGTTTCGTTTTCTTGGGGTTTAGGAGGAGGCAGCGGTGTGAGAACCATTGTTCTACAGTGTTCAGTTTGAGAAGTGGCTGAGCAGATTATGGTAGAGTCATCTGCATATTGAATGCAGGTGGAGTATGGAATAGCTGATTGCAAGTCATTAATATAAATGGAAAATAGGAGTGGACCTAATATGGAGCCCTGTGGGACACCGAGGGAGATAGAAAGGTGATTAAATAGATTATTTTGCCAGAGTACAGCCTGCTGACGGTTTTCAAGGTACGATTTAAACCAGTTCATTGATAGAGGATCAAGTGAAAGAGAATTTAGTGTGTGAAGGAGTAATTTGTGATTAACCATGTCAAAAGCTTTAGATAAGTCAATGAAAACTGCGGAAGAGAGAAGATTTTTGTTGTGGTTGTTGTTAATGCAGTTTGTGAACGATAGCAGGGCAGTAGTGGTACTGTGAAAAGGTCTGAAACCATGTTGACAGCTGGCAAGTAGGTTGTTCTGGAGAAGGTGGTTAAGAAGTTGTTTATGGATGCACTTTTACATAATTTTAGCAATAGGGGATAGTAAAGCTATGGGGCGAAAGTTATAAAAGTCCTTGGAGTTCCCCCCTTTATGTAGTGGGATGATATGAGAAATTTTCCAGATAGATGGGACAGTTCCTTCACTTATGGATCTATTTATCAGAATGGAAATGGGATAGGCAATGGCTTTAGCTCCTTTTTGCAGGAATTCAGCTGGGAGTTTATCAGCTGAGGGGGTGTTAGGTTTTAACTTTTGGAGAAGGGAGGAAATAAAGGAAGTAGACACTGGTTGTAAGTGAAATAAAGGGGGTGGGTTTGTAGAAGAGGTGGGCAGGTTGGAGGTATCAGGGGATAGGTGGCTAGCTAGAGTTTGGATGGTGTCTGTGAAGAAAGAGTTAAAGGCATTAGCTGTTTGTGTGGGATTCTCAGGGTTTGAGTCTTGAGGGTTGGGTGTGATTGATTGTCCTGGGAAAAAAAGATTGTTAATACTAGTCCAAAATTTTCTAGGTTCCTTGTGAGAGGTTTGCTGTAACTGGAGATAAAAGTTCTTTTTGTCTAGCAAGATGGCTTTTTTTGTAATGTTTCTATGTTCTCTAAAGGTTTGGCGGTCTGCCAGATTCTTAGTAGTATGCCACTTTGCCCAGGATCTGTTACGGAGAAGGATTTTTTGTTTAGTATTGTTAGTGAGCCAAGGGGCTGGTTTAGCTTTGGTTCTTAAAGAGCAAGTTTGTGCATGGTGGCCAAGGATAGTTAAGAATGTAGAATTGAAGTATTCAACTGCTTCGTTTAGAGGGAGAGATTTTAATGGTGACCAATTACATTGTTTCAGTTCAGTTAGGAAAAGTTCTTGGTTAAATTGCTTTTTAGTGCGTATTGTTCTGAAAGTGTTAGGGAATATTATGTTGGTTTTGTGTCTGATAATATAAGTTAGAGAATGGTCACTTAGGTCATCTGGAAGGGTTCCTGTTATATAGGTTTGATGAGAAGTATTAGTAAGTATCCAATCCAGGGTACTTTCTTTGTTATGGAGTCTATTAGTTCTGGTAGGGCAGTTTATATGTTGTGAGAAGCTGTATAGGTTAATAAGGGTGGTGGGGTTTGTACTGGTATAGGAATTCCAATCTATATTAACGTCCCCAAGGACTATGGTTTCCTGAGGGAGATTAATGGAAAGCCAGTTAAGGATATACTCAAGTGTATTAATGTTATTTCCTGGGGGAAGATAAACACAGGTGATATTTATGGCTTTACATGTGTTGACCTGAAGTTTGGTGTTAATTATTTCTGCACTATTGTCTAAAGGTAAGTTAACATTTATAGTACTGACTTGTAGCTCTGCTTTATAAAGAATTGCTACCCCTCCTCCCTTTTTGGTAGTACGGTCAAGTCTTATGATATTATAACCAGGTGGGGTGATTTCATTATCTTTAATGGAAGGTTTTAGCCATGTTTCTGATAAACATAGGATGTCAAATAGGTGAACATGTAGGAGGGCATGTACTTGAGCAATTTTATTGCAAATACTGCGTATATTAAGATGTGCTGTAGAGAGTGAGTTGGGAGGTTTGGTAGAGGATAGGGACCTAGTTTTGTCTTGGGTACTGTTTGCAGTGGTAATAGGAGTGTTAGGGCCAGGGTTGGGATGAGTGTCCCCATCCAATAATTAGTGGGGAAGTGTTAAATGTTTGGGCTGGAGAGGCTTAAAATAATAGTCATATAATTTTATAGTTTTTAGGTTGGTAAGCTTAATGTGTGCTAGTCTGTGATATTTAGCTAGTAGGTAGCTGGGTTTGAAAGTGAGGTTAAGAAAGTTTGGGGAGAAAGTTAATGTTGGTGTTGAGGTGTGTTTGGATAGTAAGGGAAGGGTAGAGTAGAGTGATTGTTCATGGGAGGTAAAGAGATAGGTGGTGGCTAGAGGAGGTAGGAGTGAGACCCAGATTAATAAATTTAATTTGTGAGGGAAGGGTGATATATACATTTTAAAGGGTAGGGTGGTGAGAGAGAAATGGGAGGTGGGTTTTCAAAGTACTAAAGAGATATAGGAATAGGTTGGATACTAAAGCAAGGAGGGATGTGAGGTAGGTATGAGTGGGTGGGTTATGAGAAAAAGGGGGCCGGGAGTGTTAAGGATGTGATTTGTTTGATAGGAGAAGGTGTAGAGGGGTGTGTCTTTTAGAGGAATAAGTGGAGGAGCATTGGGGGCGGGTGAGAATTGGGGGCAGGGTAGGGGAGCGGAGTGAGCCCGAAGGGCGAACGGAGCGAGTTTAGAAAAGAGAGTAGACTGTCGAGGAAGACAATCAGTAAAGTATGAGAGTGCAGCAGGTAAGTCTGAAAGTGGGAGAGTGTAGAAGAAAGTTAAGAGGCGAGTAAGGAGAGAGTCAGGATATTAGAGGAGTAGAAGGAGATTAAGGATACCTTAGGACAAAGGAGAAATGGTGAAAGAGTAAGTCTATAGAAAACTGGGAACAGAGTTCTGGAGATACGGTTAACAATAGGGTAAGACATTAATATACAGTAAGCTTGTGATGAGATGCCACCTAGTGGCCAGTCACTTTATTGCAACAGGTAGTTCACCCTAGAGAGGGTGGCAGGCTAAGGGAGAGGTGGGGATGAGCCAGTTAGTGATAGAGAGCATATAAGCTGGAAGTAGGAGATTATACAAAATGATAGGTGTTCAGAGGGGGGATTGGCTGCTGGCTGACCTAACTGGGAAGCTTGCCTAACCTAGCAGAGTCTTAAAAAATTCATATAACTGCTATTTGCTCTTAGCTGTAACAATACATACTTTCACTGTCTTTTAGAAAGGAAAAGTCTCTCAGGGAGCTGGTAGGTTAATTCTTTAGTTTAAATTAATTTTCTGAGGTGTCCAGCAGGGTTAATTCAGGTGTTTGGTGCAGGGACAATAGGAACACAAGGCTGGTAATATACAGAAAGAGAGAAAAAGGTAGTGAGGCAGACAATACTTAATACTTTAGTGCAAGTAAAGATATTACACAGCCACGGTTGCAAGTGTTGTTGTAGTAAAAAATACTTTGCTAGTATATCAAACCTCTAAAGATTACAATATAATCCAGGTGCTATTAAGACTCTAAACCTACTCATAACACATTAAGATAGTTGGGATAAAAAAGAAACTGCATTTGCTAGATTAGATGAGATAATCCATTAATAAAACAAGAATTACATAATGTATCAGTACTCCTGAGAACTCTAACACCTCTATATTACACAGTCAGCTAGCTAGGAAATAAGAGCTGCATTTAAAAAATAGTAATGCGCTTTCAAACAACTATTTAGGTACAGGACATTGTACTTTAGGGGTACCTTAATAAGTAAGGAATATAAGCCTTTGTCACATGCAGACTACACAAGTAGTTTGCTGAAGCACATTAAAATAAAACAAAATATGTCAGTGACCTCTGACAATGTCTGCAGCACAGTAACTTCCACATACCAGTCCTAACACATGAAATCCCCAATATCAAGATGGAGGAAAGCATTATGGTTTTATTCATTTCACCCCCTAAGTTTTGAAACAGTCTCCTAGCAATTATTTAGAGAACCTAATACTACAATTTCAGCAAAAAAACAAAAAAAAAAGTCTTGTTATGCAGATGAATATGCTGTTGCTCCCAGTGAACATGTTATGATGCTATGTATACTCTCAAAAATAAAAAAAAAAAACTCTTTGCTTTCAGGTATACTAAGCACATTGCCCAGGACTTAAAATGTATAAACTATTGTCTCTGCTTACACAAATGAGGAGTGTTCTTTTGCCCAATCCATTAGTGCAGTTACTGTTAAATGAATGAATGGATTGATTAACTAATTAAGCATGCTGTACTATGAAGGTAAAAGTGGAAGCAGAATGTCATGCTCATAAGTGATCCCAGTTAGTAACTATTCATAAGTGCCAGGAATAGTTTCCATGTAGTCTATTATTAGCGAAGAGAATGCAAAACAAAACAAAACAAATTGATGAGTCACTTCAGCTGCGCAGGGTAGTTACAGCAACATTCCCAATCCATTTGTATACTAACTGCATAAATCCAGGTATGTGACTCTGGAAGGGTTATAACTAGAAATGTCTTACTGTCTAAACTGGAGTATGGTCTGCCATTAACTGTTCGTATTTTTAGGTAGAATAGTAAGTTAATAATGTTCCATTAATACTGTTTTTTTTTAATTCTGATTTTCATTTTAAAGTTATTCACTTAAATACTGGAAAACATTTTATTATACCCCCAGCAAGATCCTGCCTGGGTGTCCTGCAAAGTTTTACAGCAGCAGAGAGAGAAAAGGGAGACTTTGAGTAGATTAAATACCTGTGTTTTGCTTTTTACTGCTTATTTTCGCTAGCCGCAGTATTCTAAGCGTTTTCTATTAACTTTGCAACTTATCTGAACTGTTTTTTTGAATTCTGATACTGTTTTCACTTTAACTGATCATTTTTAAGTCTCTTTCAACTGTTGAACTGTTGAGGGCTACACACGCAAGTGTGATAGCCATTTTTCTTCTTTAAAAGCGTTTGTTTTACTGTAACTGTTTTAATTTTTGGAAAAAAAAAACAAACAAAAAAAATCCTCGCTCTCTATTGGTTTCCCGCTTTTCTATAACCAGTAGAGTCCGGTTATCAGCTTTTACTGAATTATGGGCTGTTTTGTAGTTTCTGTGTTGCCCAGACCTTACTAAGATAGAAGAAACTCTCTGTTCATAAATGAGAGTGCTGAGCTTTGAGCAGCCTATTTGTCGCTGGAGGATTGGTTTCAACTCAGAATCTGTAGTTATATAGGCCATTCTGGGCTGTTTCTATCCCTTTCATCTTTCTGTCTAAAAACCCGTGTTTTCGTGGTTTTTGCACTTTTATCACCTCAACAAGATCCTGCCTGGGTGTCCTGCAGAGTTCTACTGCAGGAAAGAGAGAAAAGGGAGACTTTGAGTGGATTAAGTACCTCTGTTTTGCTTTTTATTGCTTATTTTTGCTAGCTGCACTATTCCGAGCATTTTATATTAACTTTGCAACTTATTTTAACTGTTTTTTGAATTCTGATACTTACTGCACTTTAACTGATCGTTTTTAAGTGTTTTTTAACTGTTGAACTGCTGAGGGTTACACACTCAAGTGCGATAGCCATTTGTTTGCATTAAGTGTTTGTTTTACTGCATCTGTTTTAGCTTTTGAAAAAAAAAATGCTACCTCTCTACTCATTTCCCGCCTTTCTATAACCAGTAGAGTCCAGTTTTCAGATTTTGCTGAATTCTGGGCTGTTTTGTAGTTTCTGTGTTGCCAAGACCTTACTAAGACAGAAGGAAGGGTCTCTGTTCATCAGTGAGAGTGGTGGTCGCTAGAGGAGTGGTTTCAGTTCAGAATCTGAAGTTTTATTGGCCATTTTGGGCTATTTCTATCCCTTTCATCTTTCTGTTTAAAAACCCACGTCTGCGTGGTTTTTGCACTTGTATTACCTCAGCAAGATCTTGCCTGAGTGTCCTGAAGAGTTCTACAGCAGCAGAGAGAGAAAAGGAAGACTGTGAGTGGATTAAGTACCTCTGTTTTGCCTTTTATTGCTTTTTTTTCATTAGCCGCACTATTCCGAGCATTTTTTATTAACTTTGCAACTTATCTGAACTGTTTTTGAATTCTTATACCGTCTGCACTTACTAACTGATCATTTTTAAGTGTTTTTCAAATGTTGAACTGCTGAGGGCTACACACTCAAGTGTGACAGCCATTTTTCTGCTTTAAAGGTGTTTGTTTTACTGTATTTGTTTTAATTTTTCAAAAAACAAAAAAAAAATCCTGTCTATCTACTCGTTTCCCACCCTTCTATAACCTGTAGAGTCCGGTTTTCAGATTTTGCTGAATTCTGGGTTGTTTTGTAGTTTCTGTGTTGCCCAGAACTTACTAAGATAGAAGGAAGCTTCTCTATTCATCAATGAGAGTGGTGAGCTTTGAGCAGCCTATCTGTCGCTGGAGGAGTGGTTTCAGCTCAGAATCTGTAGTTTTACTGGCCATTTTGGGCTATTTCTATCCCTTTCATCTTTCTGTTTAAAAACCCATGTTTGTGCGGTTTTGCGCATTGCACAGTGTCGTTTAACCAGGGTTAAACTATTTCCGGTGCCAGAAAGTTTGCTCTTCTAATTTTCTCTTAGAACTAGCCAGTTTTCTAGTTTTAGCACTCAAAACTGTTTCCTTGTACTCAGCGTTTGTTCAAAACTCATTGCAAGCACTAAATAATCTACAAATTACTGCAGCACTCAACCTTCCCCACTTGTTAGGAGGAAAACAGTTTTTAGTACTTAAATTAATAAGCACCTATCCAGGCATGTCTAAGGGTCAACTCCCAGTATTTTCCCCTGCCCACCTGATGAATCTGGGCATCTTGGGGCAATGTAGCAATTGCCTCATGTACACTCACAACCCTCTCCTCCTACCACCCAACAATACAACCTGTGAGAGATGCACTTATACAGCTAAACTGGAAGTCAAGCTCTCTCCAGCCAAGACTGTACTAGACAGTCCACAGGAGAAGGTAAACACCTGCACTGCACCACACCACACTCAACACATAGTCCATCAAAAAGTACAGTTGTGTACACTTACCATAACTGTAGATGTTCGAGTGTATTCACTGTTGCAGTCATCACATTTGGGTTATCTGCTTGCAGTAGCCCTCAGTCGGCCTGATTATCAAAGTCTTGGGTCCTGCGTCGGTTGCTGTCTCATCTTCAGTGACGTCAGGTAGTCAGGGGTATAAAGCATGCAGCCGAAGCCATTACATCAGATATATATATATATATATATATATATATATATACATACATACAAGGTTATACCTCCAACACAAAAGCAAATACACCAAAAACTTTTAAGTATAGTAAAAGAGAGTACAGGTATAGCCAAGGAAGTCTGGGGGATGAATGGAGGGTAACCAAGACTGCAACAGTGAATACACTTGAACATCTACATTTATGGTAAGTGTACACAACTGTACTATGTTCTTCGTGTTTCACTGTTGCAGTCATCACATTTGGGTAGATTCCCGCAGATAAGGATGGGAGGAGGAATTTAGATAGCATTAGGACCAGCTATAAGGCCCTGCAAGACTGCAGTGGCAAAGCCAGCTCTGGATTTAGAGAAAATTGGCAAATGGTAATGCTTGGTGAAAGTATGTACAGAACTCCAGGTAGCAGCTTCTAGGATGTCTCTGATAGGGACACCTCTGAGAAAGGCTGTAGAGGTAGATGCAGCCCTGGTTGAATGGAGTCTAATCCCCTGTGGGATAAGTTTTCCATGGTGCTTATAACAGAAATGAATGCAATGGCCTACCCATTTTGAAATGGTTTGCTTTGAAATAACCTTCCCCTCTGCCCCTGCAGCAAATGCCACCAGCAGTTGTTCAGATTTCCTTTGAGGTTTAGTCCTATCCAAGTAAAATCTAAGTTGTCTGCGCACATCTAAGGAGTGCAGTATCCGTTCCCCTTTGTTCTGTGGATGAGAAAAGAAGGTCGGCAAATGAATGGAGTGATTAAGAGCCACACTGGATACGACCTTGGGCATGAAAGAGGGACTGGTCCTGAGGGACACCCTGTCCGCATGAAAGATGATGAAAGGCTCCATTGCCATAAGGGCCTGTAATTCAGATACCCTTCTTGCTGAAGTGACTGCTAAAAAAAAAGCTGTTTTCTAAGAAAGGAATTTTAACTCTGCAGTTGCACCTGGCTCAAAAGGAGGAAGAGTGAGTTTTTCCAATACAAAATTAAGGTCCCAGGCTGGAGTTGGGGCTCTCCTGTGTGGTCTTAAGTTTTTGGCCCCTCTGATGAACTGCTTGAGCAATGGGTGAGAAATGAGGGGTGGTTCTGTGTTGTAATGAGCTGAAATGGCTGAGGCATGGATGATGGAGGAAAAGGAAAGGCCCTTGTGAAGCATCTCAATTAAGTACTGAAGAATCTGAGGTAAATTAGGCGCTGTTGTGGCCATCCCTTGAGTTTGGTTCCAGGCACAGAATCTTTTCCATTTTTCAGCATAAGATTTTCTAGTACTAGGCCTCCTTGCCTCCAAAATGACATCCAACACTTGTTTACTGAGGGATGGTAATGGAGAAATTAGGTAATTAGCCAGGTTGCCAGACTCAAGGTTTGAAGCTGGGGGTGCAGAATCTGGCTCTCCTGCTGAGACAGCAGGGTAGGGGTCTGAGGTAGGTGCCATGGGGCCAGCTGTGACACACTACGCAAGAGGGGGTACCAGTGTTGGTGTGGCCAGTCTGGTGCAATCAGTATCATCCTTGGTTTGTCCTGTTTGATCTTTAGTAGCACTTTGGAGAGGAGAGGCAGAGGAGGAAAAAATCATAAACTGACAGATGTTTCCAGCTGAAGAACAGCATCCACTTTCCAAGCTTGTTTGTGGGGAGTCCTTGTGCAGAATTTGTCCAATTGGTAGTTCTGGGGAGAGGCAAACAGGTCAGGATCCCCCATTTGTTGATCAACATGTTGAAAATCTTTGGTTCCAGTTTCCACTCGTGTGGGTCCATGAGATTTCTGCTTAGTTCGTCTGCCAGAGTATTTAGTTTTCCTGGCAGGAATTGAGCCTGTAGATGCACTTGGTAGCTCAAGGCTGTGTTCCACAGAGCCATGGCTAGTCTGCAGAGGGGGTAAGAATGGGTACCCCCCTGCTTGTTTATGTACCACATAACAGTGGTGTTGTCCGTCTTTACCATTATTTATCCTGGAAGAATGTGGTCCTTGAAGGCTGTCAGAGCATTCTGTATAGCTAACATTTCTTTTTGTTTGATATGCAGGTGCATTTGACTTGGGTTCCATTTGCCCTGAATGCACTTCCCTGCCTTGTGAGCCCCCCATGCATAGTCTGATGCATCTGTTGTTAGGGTTTGGGAGGCAGGGGGTAGACTGAATGGTAGTCCCTTGTTTTGGTGGCAGGCCTCTGTTCACCAAAGGAATTCTAACCGTAGGCAAGGTATGATAGGAATCATTGCTTCTAGATCCTGAGAATGTTGACACCATAGGCTTTTTAGATACCATTGTAGTTTCCTCATATGCAGTCTTACATATGGAATTAGTAGAATGCATGAGGCAATGAACCCCAAGGCTTGCAGCATTTGCCTTGCTGATAGCAGGGTTTTTGTGGCCACTAATTTGAAGTAAGTTGTCAAATTAATTTGTTTCTCTGGCGTGAGGAAAGCCATCTGGGAAGTTGTGTTCAAGCTTGCTCCCAGGAATATAATTTGTTGACAGGGTACCAGATGTGATTTATTTTCGTTTATGGTGTACGCCAGGCAAGTTAACACGTATTGTACAAATGCCAGATGATTCAAAAGTATGTCCTGGCTTTCTGCCTGAATTAGACAATCGTCCAGGTATGGGTATAGTTGAATATTTCTTTGCCTGCAAAAAGCAATGACTGAAGCTAGGCACTTTGTGAATACCCTGGGCACAGTAGATAAGCCAAAGGGTAGTGCAGAGAACTGATAGTGCATGCAGCCTGCTTTGGAGTGTAGGTATTTTCTGCAGGATTCCCTGATTGGGATGTGCAGGTAGGCTTCCTTTAAATCCAGTGTTGCAACCAGGCATCTTTGCCTATCATGAGAAGCAACTGGTGAAGAGTTAGCATCTTGAATTTTGGAATCACCAAAAAGGTGTTTAGGATAGAGAGGTCCAGGATAGGATGCCATGAGTTTTCTTTTCTGGGTACTAGGAAAAGTCTTGAGTAGAAACCTTGTCCCTTTTCCTCTTCTGGTACAGTCTGAACAGCCTTTAATCTTAAGAGAGAGAGTACTTGCTTTTGAGCCTCTGTCCACTGATTTGGGAGTAGATCTGGCCAACCGTTTGGGGTTGGTAATGTGTGGAAGTGAAATCTGTATCCTTGGGAAACTATGTTTAAAACCCATTTGTCCTGGGTAATGAGTTCCCAGTTTTTTGCTTGCAGAGCAATCTTTCCCCCTAAAGGAGCAGTCAGTTGAGAAGTGCTTGGAAGTTTTAAAGTTAAGTCACTGAGACAGTTTACCATAGGGGGGAGTCTTACTACCCCCTGATTTGTAAGTGGGAGCCCCCCACTGCGTAGTCCTGTGCGTACCCTGGGACTGGAGCCTGGGTGTTCTGCTGGTTCTGGGTTTGAACTGAGAAAGCCTGGAAAAGGCAGGAAAGGACCAATATTTTGAGGGCCAATGCCTACTAAATCTAGGAGACTGCACTTGTAAGAAATCTTTAACAGTTTGCATAGATTTAGCTTTTTCCTCCATCTTTTTAAGAACTTCATCTGCTTTATCATCAAACATGCTCTCCTGATTTAAGGGAGCATCCAGCAATTTAGTTTTAACATGATCTGGCAAAGATTGCTCCTTAAGCCAAGCATGCCTTCTAAGTACAGACCCGGTGACAGCAGTCCTGCAAGATGCCTCTAATGAGAGAGACTCAAGAGAGACTTTTCCAGATTTAAGTATTTTTTTCTCTGTTTTTTTGCTCTGACTGCCTTTTCCTGCCTAAAAAGCGAATTTCTAACTGATCTGTGTGTGCTTTAAAAAGTTTAAATTGCATTTGCCTTCTGCTTTTTACACTTTTTGCACTTGTTTTATATCAATTTAAGTCGTTTTTGTATTGTATAACTGTTGTAGGCTTAAATGTAAATAGCATTTACAGTGTTTTCTGTGTGTTTTTCTACTGTTTCCTGAAAAAAAAACAACAAAAAAAAATATTCTCTTTTCCCGCCTTTGCTGAAATAGATTAGTCCAGATTTCAGGTTTTGCTGAATTCCAGACTGTGGTATAGTTTTCTGTGTTGCCCATATCCTTACTTGGATAGGAGGAAGCTTCTCTGTTCACCAGTGAGAGTGGGGAGCTTTGAGCAGCCTATCTGTCCCTGGAGGAGTGGTCTCAGCCCTGAAACTAGTAGTTTATTGGCCGTTTTGGGTCAATTCCTATCTCTCTCAGTTTCCCTGCTTTAAAACCCGCATTTGCACGGTTTTACGCATAGCGCAGCGCCGCTTAAATGGGTTTAAACTATTACCGGCACCACAAAGTCTGCTTTTCACTTTTTCCCTTAGAAAATCTCAAAGTAAGCACTCTATTTTCATACTAAAGCCCTGCACTTGCTCGTATAAGTAATCTTATAAGTAAGCACTAATAAACTAAAGCACTACACCCTCTTATACTCCCTTTAAGTACTTGGCTCTTAATTGGTCCTTTTTGATCAGTCAAAAAGTAGTTCCTTACACTATTCTGGCATGTCCAAAAGTCAGTTTCGGGTTTACTCTCCAGTCCAGCTGGTGAATCTGGGAATCTTGAGGCAATGTTACAACTGCCTTATGTACACAGACCACCCTCTCCTCCTCCCAACAAGCACAGATATATGTGAGAGATGCAACTATATAGCCAAACTGGAGGCTGAGCTCTCTCAACCCAGTACTGACGCAGTCAGGAGGAGAAGGTGACCACAAATCCAGACTCACATAGACCTATTGCAACAGCAAACCAAACACATAAACACACAAAAACATACTCGGAGGCTCTAAATAAAAATCTGCCCAAGCAGCAGAGCCCTCCAAAGCAGACATCCAAGCAACCACTACCCCACAACAATACCCACGTATCACATAGTTCACAAAGTCAGTGTGCCACACAGTCACAGCCCTTAAGGCTAAACAACACACCTAATACACTTGTAACAGGTGACTCTATTGTCAGACACACTGACGTCCCACTCACCAGGCTGAACAAGGAGAAGGTCACTGTAAGCTGCCTGTCGGGTGCCAGGATCCGCCACATAACACAAGCACTCAGGTCACTCCAAAGCAAGTACAAATATGACTCCGTCATTGTCCAAGCTGGTGTGAATGACCAGAGACGTACCTCCCTGGACTACATGAAAAGAGACATACAGGAGCTCTCTGATCATGTAGCCCAGGCCGGTATGACCCTGACCTTCAGTAGTATCTTACCCTCACCAAGAATGATGCCACAGTATAAAGACAAAATGATCAATTTTAACAATTGGCTAAAGTATTGGTGTCATTCAAAGGGGATCCAGTGTCTATCAGCCTGAGATGACATGCTCGACAAGCCACGTTGCTTCGCTAGGGATGGCTTGCACCTGTCACCCCTGGGCTTTCGAATACTGGCTAAGGCTCTTGCCACCCCCATAGTGCCTTTTTTAGGCAAGGCTCAAAAGACAAACCCACCTCCATAGACAACACAAGGAAAAAGAAACTAAGGGTAATGCTGCTCAACGCCAGAAGTCTAAACCTCAAGATGCACGCACTCGAGGCTCTCCTCAGTATGGAGAATATCGATATCTGTGCAGTAACAGAAACCTGTTTCATGGCTCCCGAGAGCACACCAGCACTGCCAGGTTATACCTCATACCATGCTTTTCGGCCCCAAAACTCGGACCGAACCACAAAAGGAGGAGGATTATCCATATTCATCAAAGATACCCACAACCTCCAGGTTAGTGGCACTGCACGAAGCATCGGAGACCATCCATGTGCAACTAACAGTGGGCAAAAACTGCCTTTCAGTTTGTAGCCTACTACAGACCACCCTCTCAAACTCAGGAACCCCACTCGGCTTTCCTGAGAACACTGGAGAATATGAAGGTCTCTCCAAACACCATTATATTGGGTGACTTCAACTACCCAAACATAGACTGGGAGCACTACTCAAGCCCCAACACCCTCGCCCAACAGTTCCTAGAATTTATAAACTCAAATGCTATGGAACAACTGGTCACCACTCCCACAAGAGGGGAAAACATATTGAACCTGATCATCACCAACATGGGGACTCTATGTTCCATACCAGAGGTATACCCCTCATTGGTAAGATCTGACCATAAATTAATCTCACTGGACATCCATATCCTGTCCCCACCCCCAGCCAAGGAAACCACGGTGAGGAACTTCTCAAAAGCAAACTTCACACTTCTCAAAACCAAGGTGGAATCCTTCAAAGCCCCCGGGCCTGTGGAAAATATGGCCCAAACTGCAGAATCCTTTACAAACGCATTCTATGGACACCTACAGGAATGCATGGATCGTGCTATCCCAAATAAAACCAAGACTCACTCCTCCAAAGGCAGGAGACCTGTCTGGTGGACCCCAGCCATAAATAAGCTATACAACAGAAGGAGGAAGCTACTACATGATAGAGCAAAATCCCAAAAAGGGAAGGCATCTCTGATCAGTACTAGCAAGAAACTACGATCCTTCATAAAATCATCTAAGGCCAGCTTCGAAAGAAAAATTGCACAAGACGCTAAAGATCATCACAAGGCCTTCTTTAGTTATGTCAGAAACCTGGGTGGCAACTCCCAAATATGCTCTGAGTTAGTGCAAAATGACAAAAAATGCACTGAACCCACAGACATTGCCAACATCCTGGCAGACAGGTTCAGTGCAAACTCCCCCCCCCCTTCCCCCCCAAAAGAGCAAATGTCTGTCCCAACAGAGTGTAACCTCCCTGACATCACAGATGCACAGGTGAGAATTGCCCTCTCCAAAGCAAAAAACACAGCATCAATGGGACCGGACGGTGTCCCGGGCTGCGTCTTACACGAGCTCCAAGAAGAACTGAACCCTCACATAAAGTCACTGTTCAATCTCAGCCTTACTACAGGATATGTATCAAAGGAATGGCATACAGCAACAGTGGTCCCACTCCACAAAGGTGGTGCCACAATGGACCCCGGAAACTATCGCCCTATAAACCTGACTAGCCTGGTCTGCAAAGTTATGGAGCGTATCATCATGGAACTCAAACAAAGACACTGGGAACCTCCAAACACTGGATCCTACCCAATTCGGATTTGTTAAGGGCAGATCTTGCCTCTTGAACCTGGTGGACTTCTTTGAAAGAGTCACCAAGGCCATAGATGAAGGGAAGGTAGTCCACACAGCCTACCTGGACCTCGCAAAAGCCTTCGACACAATACCCAACTCGGGCATCATAAATAAACTCACCAGCTTAAATATCAACCCCTGTGTCACAAGATGGGTTGCAAACTGGCTCAGGGATAGAACCCACATGGTCAGAATTGCAGGTGCCATGTCAGACTCTAAACCAGTTACAAGTGGCGTCCCACAAGGCTCAGTCCTGGGACCTCTCTTGTTCGGTATATATTTCTGTGAGGTACAGGCTAACACGGGAGGACTATGGCTGACCAAGTTTGCAGATGACTGCAAACTGTGTGCCATAATCAACTCGCTGACTGACACAAGCATCCTCCAAAAGGGTCTCACAGAGACGGATATGGTGCCAGAGCCATGGCTTGAAGCTAAATGCCAAAAAGTGCACAGTCATCCCCTTTGGGAAAAACAAAGTGCCCACAAATTACCACATAGGTGGTAATCCATTAAGTACGGAAGAAGTAATTAGGGATTTGGGGACCCAAGTAGATAGCAATCTCTCCTTTAACAATCACATTGCCAAAGTGGTTAGAAAGACCTTCTATATAGCCCACCTTATCACAAAAGGGTTCACATCTAGATCAAGAGAGGTCATTTTGCCCCTCTACTCATCACTAATCAGGCCCATAATTGAATACAATGCCCCATTTGGGATGTACCTTACCCGACACCTGCAGCAACTGGAAAGACCCCAAAAGTACCTCACCAAGAGGATCAAGGGACTCAAACAGATGCCCTACGCAGTTAGGCTAAAGAAACTCCAGCTCTACTCGGTTGCTTACCGCCTACTCAGAGGCGATCTGTGCCTGACGTATAAAGCCATGTCCAACCCAGAATTAATGGACATGCTCCACCTCAGGAAATACAAATCCCTTACAGCTACATGCTCCAGGGACTTAAACCTCAGCACAAAAATAAATAGGACATGCTGGAAGGACGGATTCATATCCCAGAGGCTCCCCTCACTCTGGAACAAAATCCCAATCCATGTTAGGCACAGCCCCTCAATGACCCTCTTCAAGAGAAATCTTGACGAGTGGATGGGAGATCGTAGGTTTTCCCCTGGGATCTCTTCTGTGTCCCTACTAGACAGAGGCACAGTAAACTAACCTTAAAAGGGCTATCTTCTGTGACCTACTATACAGAGGCACAGTCAACTAATCTAAAAGGGTGGTGAAAGCCAAACACACTCTGGCTAGGCTTATAAATGCCCTAGGGCAGATAGCCTAGTATCAACCTATGAACCTATAATGAATCAAAACCACATTGCAAAGTAAGTTTTCCAACCTGTTCAGCAGAATGCATTAAATCCTGTAAATCCTTATTCTCAGCATAATCAGGAATCAACATAATTTTCTGTTTAAGCAATCCAATAATATGCTGCTGATACTTTAACATATGAAACTGGCAATTTAAAGCCCTGATGGCCAAGGCTGCAGAGGTGTATACCTTCTTACCCCATCTATCCAGGGCCCTGGAATCTCTATCAGAGGGGGTAGGAATTCTGGCAGTAGTAGCCTTAATGCCCTTGGGTCCCTGTGAAATGGTCTCAGGGTCCGCAGTAGGATTTTTAAAAAGGAATTTATGAGAATCAGGAACTCTGTAATATCTATCAGGTTTTCTGGAAGCAGGAGGTAGAGTCAGGGGCCAAGCTAGATTCTGAAAAGGCATCAATCAACAATGTCCAGCACAGGAGGGATAGCTAAAGGCTTGTGTTGGCGCAGGACTAAGAAATCTCTAAGCCTCTTTTTAGAATCAGTGTAATCCTGACTTTCCCAGTGAAAATGTTCCCTAAGAGTATGCAAGGTTTCACCAAAACAAAAATCCTCTGGGGGTGAAGCAGACTGAATAGAGTCCTCTGCATCAGAATCCTCATAGGTAGATAAGGGAAAATCCTGGTCATCAGAGGAGACAGAAAATTAAGAATTCTGGTCAGAAGAATAAACAAATTCAGTCCTAGGTCTTTTAGAGGGGGAAGGTTGGTTTCCCCTGATTAAAGTAAGAAGGTCTTCAGCCATTCTTATCATTTGTTTATTAGGCATAGAGGTCTGACCATGCAGTCTGGGCATCGGTTTCCTAAGCATGGTTCGAGTTTTAGGCCTAGAAGAAGATGATGGCTTTGGTTTAATATGCAAGTCAGTAGGCCAGAATACACCCTCAGAAGCCGGTGCCTGCACAGCGGCTCTGGACCCATCCAAGGTAGAGACATTACATTTTCGTTTTCGAGTTTCAGAACCGCAGGTTCTGCAGTTGAAGCATCTCGTGGCATCCGAATGGGTCTCAGTAGAGGCCTGCGAATCTGAAGTAGCGGGTATCAGGGGCTGCGAAAGTGCCTCACTGAGTACCGGCGAACTGGCGACTAGCTTAGGAAAAGCGTCTGCAGCTTTGGACCTAGACGGCCAGTCTCTGTCTTTATCTTTGCGTTTTTTTCAGAATGTCGGTAGTTGGGTGGCTTACCGAAGACATATCTGGATAATTGAACCGAGTACCAAAATATTTAGAAACGAAAATGTAGCGATGACGAATAGTTCGTGGTTTAAATAAGGCACAAAACCAACAGCGATGTATGTCGTGGTCAGTGTCTAAGCAAGGAATTCAGTACGAATGAAAATCTTTATGAGGTATTTGCTTTCCACAAGAAATACAATTACTGACTTTTACTGACATTGGTTTAGAGCAAGAAAAAGTTTCCCCAATGGGGTACTTAGCTTTAGTTGAAAACTTCGGTTCTGAAACTCGAAAACGAAAATTTCAGGAGACGGCCGACCGACACTTGCAAACTGCTTCTGCTTCGGGCACTGCACGGCAAGAAAGACTGATGTAATGGCGTCGGCTGCATGCTTTATACCCCTGACTACCTGACGTCATGGAAGATGAGACAGCAACCGACGCAGGACCCAAGACTTTGATAATCAGGCTGACTGAGGGCTACTGCAAGCAGATAATCCAAATATGATGACTGCAACAGTGAAACACGAAGAACATCCTACACCAGCTAAACCCACACATAATAACACAAAACACACACCTACATTCTTGAAGGCTCTCAATAGAAATCTGCCCAAACAACAGAGACCTACAAAGCTGAAATGCAAGCAACCACCACCCCCGAACACTATCCAAATGACACAGAGCCAACAAAATCAGTGTGCCACTCAATCTCAGCACATAAGGCAAAACAACGTACCCAAAACACTAGTCATAGGTGACTCTATAGTCAGGCACACTGATGTCCCACTCACCAGGCTAAACAAGGATAAAGTTACTGTCAGCTGCCTGTTGGGTGCCAGGATCCGCCACATAACGCAAGCACTCAGGTCACTCCACAACTAGTACAAATATGACTCTGTCATTGTCCATGTTGGTGTGAATGACCTGAGACTTACCTCCCTGGACTACATCAAGAGACATGGAGGAGCTCTCGGATCACATAGCCCAGGCAGGTATGACCCTAGCCCTGAGAAGCATCCTGCCATCGCCTAGAATGATACCACAATAAAAGGACAAAATGACGGACTTCAAAAATTGGTTAAGCTTCTGGTGTCATTCTATGGGGATCCAGTGTCTGTCTGCCTGGGACAACATGATCGACAGACCACGATGCTTTGCCAAAGATGGCCTGCACCTGTCGCCCCTGGAATTCCGGATACTGGCTAAGGCTCTTGCCACCCCTATAGTGCCTTTTTTAGGCAAGGTTCAAATGACAAACTCACCACCGTAGCAGGTATAAGCAAGCAAAATCTGAGGGTAATGCTACTCAATGCTAGAAGTCTAAACCTCAAAATGCACTCACTGGAGGCACGCCTTAAAATGTAGAAAACTGACATCTGAGCAGTGACGGAGACCTGGTTCAAGGCTCCAGAGAGCACCCCTGCATTACCAGGCTATAACTCATACCACACCTTTCAGCCATCTAACCTGCACCGAAACACTAAAGGAGAAGGAGTGTCCATATTCACTAAGGATATCCACAGCTCCAGGCTAGTTGCTCAATATAATGCATCCAAAATTATCCAAGTGCAACTAACACTGGGCAAGACTGCAATACAGGTTGTAGCTTGTTACAGATCACCCCGCCATGCCCCAGGATGCCCACTCCTCATTTCTCGATATACTGGGTAATATTAAGGTACAGCCCAATACCCTTATAATGGGTGATTTCAACTACCCCACCATCAACTGGGAAAACTACTCATGTACTAACTCATTTGCTCAACGCTTTCTGGAATTCATAAATTCCAACACTCTGGATTAGCTTGTCCATACCCCCACCAGGGGCAGCAATATCCTGGACCTGGTCATTACCAATATGGGCAACCGATGTACCACGCCAGAGGTCAACTCCTCACTGGTCAGAGCCGACTACCAGCTAATCACCCTAGACACCAATATCCCGCCCCCACCCCCCATTAAGGAAACCACCATAAAAAACTTCTCCAAAGCCAACTTCATGCTTAAGACAGAAGTGGCAAGCTTCACTACACCCATACAGATGGAAAATAAAGGTACGACTGCTGAATCCTATACAAATGCACTGTATAAGCACATACAGGAGTGCATGGATTGTGCCATCCCTAACAGAACTAAGATGCTATCCTCCAAAAAAAGGAAGCCAATCTGGTGGTCCCCTACCATAAACTAACGTTACAAACGAAGGAAGAAACTGTTGCAAAAAAGAGTGAAATCCCATGACTGCAGGAACTCCTTGGTCAGCCTCAGTAAGCAGCTGAGATCCCTCATAAAATCCTCCAAAGCTAGTTACAAAAATAAAATCGCCACTGATTCTAAAGACAACCACAAAGCATTCTACAGCTATATCAAGAATCTCAATGGTGACACTCAGATCTGCTCTGAGCTACAGCACAATGGTACTAAATATACAGAACCAACTGATATTGCCAACATCCTGCCAGATAGGTTCAGTGCAACCCCCCCCCCACCCCCCAAAGAGCCCATCACTATACCGGAAGAATGCAAAGACCCTGTAATCACTGCTGCACAAGTAAAGATCGCACTTTCCAAAGCCAAGAACACAGCATTCATGGGACCTGACAACATCCCAGGCTGCGTTCTGCATGAACTACAGAATGAACTGGCACCCCCACCTAAGTACCCATGAACTACCACACAGGCGGTAGCCTGCTAAACACCGAAAGTGTGATAACAGACCTTG
The DNA here is from genome assembly GCF_019279795.1 of Protopterus annectens. Lineage (NCBI taxonomy): Eukaryota > Metazoa > Chordata > Ceratodontiformes > Protopteridae > Protopterus > Protopterus annectens. The sequence continues at coordinate 1,852,316,193 of NC_056726.1, forward strand.
GGACACAGGTGGACAGTAGTCTCTCCTTTGATAAATCACATTGCCACAGAAGGAAATCCTTCTATGTGGCACACCTCATCACAAAGGGGTTCATCTCCAGAAAAAAAAAGAGGTCATTGTTCCTGTCTACTCATCCCTCATCAGACCCATTACAGAGTACAACACCCCATTTGGCATGTATCTTGCAAGACATGTACAACAACTAGAAAGGCCACAGAAATACCTCACTAAGAGGATTATCGGCCTCAAACAGATGCCATATCCAGACCGTCTCAAAAAACTCCAGCTCTACTCTGTCACTTATCACCTACTCATAGGTTCATAGGTTCATACTAGGCTATCTGCCCTAGGGCATTTATAAGCCTAGCCAGAATGTGTTTGGCTTTCGCCACCCATTTTAAATTTATTTTGCTATGCCCTTTTTCGAGGTTAGTATACTGTGCCTCTGTCTAACAGTGACACAGAAGTGATACCCGGGGTAAACCTACGATCTCCCATCCACTCATCAAGATTCCTCTTGAAGAGAGTCAATGAGGGACTCTGCCTAACCTGGACTGGGATTTTATTTCAGAGTGAAGGGAGCCTCTGGGTTATGAATCTGTCCCTCCAGCATGTCCTATTTATTTCAGTGCTGAGGTTCAAGTCTCTCGGCGTAGCTCGATGGGATTTGGATTTTCTGAGGTGCAGCATGTCCATTAATTCCGGGTTGGACATGGCTTTATACATCAGGCACAGATCGCCTCTGAACAGGCGGTATGCCACTGAGTAGAGCTGGAGTTTCTTTAACCGGGCAGCATATGGCATCTGTTTGAGCCCTTTGATCCTCTTGGTGAGGTACTTTTGGGGTCTTTCCAGTTGCTGCAGGTGTCTGGTAAGGTACATCCCAAAAGGGGCATTGTACTCAATTATGGGCCTGATGAGGGATGAGTAAAGAGGCACGATGACCTCCCCTGATCTAGATGTGAATCCCTTCATGATTAGGTGGGTTATATAAAATGTTTTTCTAACCACTTTGGCCACGTGGTTGTCAAATGAGAGATTGCTATCAACTTGGTGTTAGAAAAATATGTATTTAAATATATGTGAAATGCTAGTTTAAAAGCAAGGTAGTTTATAATGCATTTTATTCTATTAATCATATAACAGAAGGGATAAAATTCATGTGTAAATGCAAGTAGCTTCTGAAACTGCAGTGTGCTTTGACCCCTGACCCTGGCAGCTGCCAGCTCAGCAAGCTTAATGTTATGCTTTTCATAAGTGATTATCTGCTGGGTCAGGAAATTAAAATGTGTAAATCTTCCGCTCCTTCCTGATAAGATAACGTGTCCTTGTAAATAATTAAATCTTCCTTTCCTGATGTAGTAACTTGTCCCTGAAAGATAAAAACACAGCTGGTGGGAAAGTGAAACAGTGAACAAAGAGGTGAATTTAAAGTCTGAATCTGCTATTGTATTCAAACTGATATGAGACCTTTAAGAAGTAACTTTACAGAAAGACATTATGACTGGCCAGCTGGATAGCAAGGCCGTATTGTATCTAAAGGAAAAGTTTTTTTAAAATGTACTGCATCAGCATTATTAGATGAATAGAATACTGTTAGTAAAAGTGATGTAGATGCCTTGTGACTAACCACGTCAGTAAGGTGGGCATAACTTGAATGTAAACACTATAAAATATTCTGTACTTCCTGCATCATGTCAGACAAAATTCTGTACTTGTATGGTTTTTTGCCTCCTGGTGTACACTAGTAAACTTTTGAATCTGAACCTCCTGTGTAATGAATTCTGATTTTTTATTTAACACTTGGGTCCCCAGGTCCCTAATTACTTCTTCTGTACTTAATGGATTACCACCTATGTGGTAATTTGTGGGCACTTTGTTTTTGCCAAAGGGGATGACTATACACTTTTTGGCATTTAGCTTGAGGCCATGGCTCTGGCACCAGTTGTCTGTTTCTATGAGGCCCTTTTGGAGGACGCTTGTGTCGGCTGGAGAGTCGATTATGGCGCCCAGTTTGCAGTTATCTGCGAACTTGGTCAGCCACAGTCATTCCGTGTTGGCCTGTACCTCCGAGAAATATATACCGAACAAGAGAGGTCCCAGGACTGAGCCTTGTGGGACACCACTTGTAACTGGTTTGGAGTCTGACATGGCTCCAGCAATTCTAACCATGTGGGTTCTGTCCTTGAGCCAGTTTGCAATCCATCTAGTGACATAGGGGTTTATATTTAGGCTGGTGAGCTTATCTATAATGCCCGAGTGGGGTATTGTATCGAAGGGTTTATCGAGGTCCAGGTAGGCTGTGTGGACCACCTTCCCCTCGTCAATGGCCTTGGTGACTGTTTCAAAGAAATCAACCAGGTTTAAGAGGCAGGATCTGCCTTTAACAAAGCCAAACTGGGTAGGATCCAGTGTCTGTAGGTCCCCAATATCTTTATTTATGAGGTCCATGATGATCCTTTCCATAGCTTTGCAGACCAAGCTAGTCAGGCTTATGGGGCGATAGTTTCCAGGATCCGTTGAGGCACCACCTTTATGGAGAGGGACCACTGTTGCTGTACGCCACTCTTTGGGCACATATCCTGTAGTAAGGCTGAGATTGAACAGTAGTTTTATGTTTGGGTTTAGCTCTTCTTGGAGTTCATGTAGGACGCAGCCGGGACACCATCTAGTCCCATTGATGCTGTGTTTTTGCTTTGGAGAGGGCGTCTCTTACCTGAGCATCTGACAGGTCGGGGGGGCACCACTCTGCGGGGATAGTTATTTACCCCTTTGGTGGGGAGTTTGCACTGAACCTGTCAGCTAGGATGTTGGCAATGTCTGTGGGTTCGGTGTATTTTTGTCATTTTGGACTAATTCTGAGCATATCTGGGAATTACCACCCAGGTTCCTAACATAACTAAAGAAAGCCTTGTGATTATCCTTAGTGTCCTGTGCAATTTTTCTCTCGAAGCTGGCCTTAGACAATTTTATGAGTGCCCGTAGTTTTTTGCTAATACTGATCAGTGATGCCTTCCCTTTTGGGATTTTGCTCTATCATTTAGTAGCTTCCTCCTTCTATTGTATAGTTTGTTTATGGCTGGGGTCCACCAGACAGGATGTCTGCCTTTGGAGGATTGGGTCTTGGTTTTATTTGGGATCGCATGATCCATGCATTCCTGAAGGTGTTCATAGAATGCGTTTATAAAGGATTCTGTGGTCTGGGCCGTATTTTCCACAGGCCCGGGGGCTTTGAAGGATTCCACCTCAGTTTTGAGGAGTGTGAAATTTGCTTTACAGACGTTTTTCACTGTGGTTTTCTGGGCAGGGGGTGGGGTCGGGATGTGAATATCCAGTGAGATTAGTTTATGGTCTGATCTTACCAGTGAGGGATACACTTCTGGTCTGGAGCATAGAGTCCCCATGTTGGTGATGATCAGGTCCAGTATGTTTTCCCCTCTTGTGGGAGTGGTAACAAGTTGTTCCATAGCATTTGAGTTTATAAATTCTAGGAACCTTTGGGCTAGGGTGTTAGAGCTAGAGTAATGCTCCCAGTCTATGTTTGGGTAGTTGAAGTCGCCCAATATAATGGTGTTTGGAGAGACCTTCATATTTTCCAGTGTTCTCAGGAAGGCCGAGTGGGGTTCCTGGGTTTGGGAGGGTGGTCTGTAGCAGGCTATAAACTGGAAGGCAGTTTTACCCACTGTTAGTTGCACATGGATAGTCTCTGATGCTTCGTGCTTTGCCACCAACCTGGAGGTGTGGGTATCTTTGATGAATATCGATACTCCCCCTCCTTTTGTGGTTCGGTCCAAGTTTTTGGGCTGAAAAGCATGGTATAAGGTATAACCTGGTAGTGCTCAGAGGTGACCTCTGCCTAACATACAAAGCCATGTCAAACCCAGATCTGTTGGACATCCTACACTTAAAGAAACCCCAATCCCTCCGAGCCACATGCTCCAGGGACCTAAACCTTGCCACCACGATAAACAGAACATGCTGGAGGGATAGATTCCTGTCCCAGAGACTTCCCATGCACTTGAACAGACTACCCATTCATGTCAAGCAAAGCAACTCATTAGCCCTCTTTAAGAAAAATCTCGACAATTGGATGGGAAATAAGAAATTCACCCTGGGGATCACTTCTGTACCTTTGCTAGACAGGGGCGCAGGAAAATAACTTTTTTGGGTGGCGAAAGCCAGGGAGCTTTTTTGACTAGGCTTATATAGGCCCCAGGGCTAATAGCCTACTACATACCTATGAATCTATTTACGAAAAAAAATACAGTAGCATTTATAAAAAGTACCACTCATAAATCACCATAAAAAAGTTTATAGACATATGTTTCTTGTTCCTCAGTTTGAGTATCACCGACTAATTACAAAAAGGAAACTGGCTCCCCCGTCTATGTACTTTCATCTCTGTTATTTTACTATCACATTATTATCTGCTATTATCTCATCTTGCCTTCAATCTTCTACATAAATACTGTCCCCATTCTCACAATAAGGCTAAACATAATGACATTACCTTAAGACGTGCACAGCAGCACAAAAGATTCTTAAATTTTTACATGACAGACATGAAAAAATCTTTAGTAAGACTGTTGCTGTTAAAATTAATCACATTCCCACAGGTATTAAAAATCTAAATCTGTAGAGCTGATGAGAAAACTAATACTATATACTACAGAAACCTATTTCTGAACCTGTTTCAAAGACAATGGCTACATTAATTATTCTTAACATTGCAAGAATTAACACTTAATCTCTTTAACTTAAGAATTGTACTTCAGATCATTATGGCCTTCTGCATTTATTTATCTTTATGTACTTTGTCATTTTCCATTCTTTCATCTAATCTTACTGCCCATCATGCTCTTTCTTTTAAATTAGCTGAAAAAGGCATTTTGACTTTGTTTTAAAGCGAATATTCAAAAATCAGGAAATTACTTTTATTTGTTCTACCTGTATTTGCTACTTGTTTATTTCTGCAGTTTTTAGTGGGATATAAACAAGTTTTAATAATTTTTCATTTTCTTTGCTGGTGACTAAAGTGTTGTGTTACGGTGTGTAGTCACCCAATTTAATTAATTATATCTGATGTCATTTCCTCAAGCTTAATCTGCTGTTTTCCCTATATTTTACTATTTATAACTTAGCTACTTTTAAAGCAAAGTTCTAACAAACGTATAAGCAGTCTGAGAGACGCGATTATTCTGGGGGGGGGGGGGGGGTAAACTGCTATTCTACCTAAAAAGATAGAGAGCATTATTGCTGGTAAACTGGTTTGTTTATAGCTTCAGCTCTGATACACTCTGCTGGCTGAAGTTTTGCTTGGTGTCTTTATAAATTCACAGTTAAGTACTAGGCTAGCTGCCCATTGCAAGCCATTTTTTTTCAATAATAATTTTTATTATTTTTTTATATGCCATACAAAATTAAAACAAAACAAAAAAATTAAAAAAGAAACTACCAACTAAAGTAATTAACAAAAACACAAAACAATATTTACATAAATGCTTCCAAGTAACACACTGAATTATACACCAAAAATATACAAATGGTTAAGATCAGTTCAAATAATAAACAGTGTTACAGAGTTTTTTAAAGGTGTAAAAATAATTCTTGTTAAATTCAAATATGAGATGTTACGCTAATATAATATTAAATACTTGTTCCCATATTTTTGGATTGTTAATATTTTTATTATGTTGGTTCAGAAAAGTAATTTGTGAGCTAGTATATGCCTTATTGCTAGTACTCTAAAATTATTCCATGATGTTTTGGATGGGTCTAACCAATTAGTAGCTATGTATAGCTTCATTAATAAAAAGATATTGATTAATACAATACTTTGAGATTTAGGAAGTTCTTTTGGGGGAATATGCAAAATCATAAATTTCCATGACAATGTTGTACTTTGGTAACCCATCTTTTGAAGTTGTATCTTTAGTGAGTTCCAAAGTCTGTATATGCATTTGCAACTCCAGAACATATGAAGAAGAACAGCAGATTGATCCTTGCAGTATGGACAAACTGGAGATTTTTTGGAATTAAATTTATGCAGGCTAAGGCGTGTATAATTGCAAGCCATTTTTAAGCTTAGCCAATTTCCATTTCCATGGTGAGAATCAAACCTTGTAAATTGTGAGTGTGGGATAAATACCTTACGCATTATACCAACCCTCAACCCCCCAATTTGTTGCAAAAGATGAAAGTGGCTTTTGATATAATTTTAAAGCCAAAAATTGGGAATGTACTTTTATTTCTTCTGCATTTAATGTCTTTTGATTTTTTACTCATTTTAATTTGTTTTCTTTGCTGGTAATTAAAATTAATGTCATGTTGTACAGTCACATCACTGAATTCATTAGTGTGTGTTGTTTCCCTGAGCTTAATCTGCTGTTTTGTTTAATGTTATTGTTCTATAACTTTTAAGCTACTGTTACAGAACAGTTCTAGCCAAGTATGTGGGCAGTCCTACAATATTGTGATTCTTCTGTGGAGGGGATAAGCTGTTGCTATTTGTTTAATTTTTGAGCTCATATATATTGTGCTGAGCTGCACTTAACACAGCGCTATGCAACCTGTGCTTGACAGATGCAGGCATCCTGATTTACAGTTTTACTCATAGCAAGCCTAGTCAGAACCATATCCATTAGCAAGTTGTACTAAAAGTATCACATATTTTCTTAAGACCAATTTCAGTTACTATAAGCTACTTCTAGCTTAGAGGAGCACCTACAAGTTAACTACTGTACGATATTTGGGGAAAATAAGTACTTTCTTCTGCAGCACCAATTTTTAGAATTCTCAGCTGCCATGCTTATATGTTAAAGTTTATGCTTTTCTTTTTTGGGCACAACAGGAATATTAAGACAACTCTTCCCTCATCTGAAGAAATCTTTGTGTAATCATATTTCTTCTGTGTCTCATGTGCCTATCCACTCTTTGAAATGTGCTTATGATTCAGTTGATGCTACTTACAGGGCTGCTGCCACTGGAACTGTTATGAGGAAGTTTGCCAGGTTGTGTATGCAGAACTTTCCTGAAGATATTAAAGCTAAAATTTTGAATTCTCCCTTGGACAGAGAGGTAGCTTTCAGACAATTTGCTGCAGAGTGAGATTGTGCTAAAAAGTTATATCCCAAGCTACTGTGGCTAGTCTGCACAGAGGGTAAGAAGGTTCCCCTGTTTGCTTATGTATCACATCACCATGGTGTTGTCTCTGTATTCACATGTAATGGTCTAGGGCACCATAGACGGCTGGGAGCCAGCATCTCTTTTACAGTTACATATTTTCTGTTCCAAAGACCCTGCACTTTTATCCCTATATAAAGTCTAAGGTGTCTGTTGTTACAGACTCTGCTGAAGCTGAAAGGAAAAATGGAAGACCCAGATTCA